>NC_045986.1:9147922-9225422 GCF_010909765.2 Amblyraja radiata | reverse complement strand
GTGTAGGTCCTGCCCTTATTCGACATCCCAAAATGCAACACCTCACACTTCTCTGTATTAAATTCCATCAACCATTCCTCTGCCCCCCTGACCAATCGATCCAGATCCTGCTGTAATCGTTCACAACCATCTTCACTATCTGCAAAACCATTAACTTTTATATCATCAACAAACTTGCTAATCTTGCCCTGTATGTTCTCATCCAAATCATTGATGAAGATGACAGACAGTAATGGGCCCAGCACCGAACCCTGAGGCACACCACTAGTTACAGGCATCCTGTCTGAGAAACAACCTTCCACCATCACCCTCTGCTATCCATTCGGCTATCTCTCCTTGGATCCCATGCGATCTAACCTTCCTGAGCATCCTACCATGTGGAACCTTGTTGAATGTCTTACTGAAGTCCATGTATACAACATCTACAGCTCTGCCCTCATCAACCTTTTTGGTCACGTCTTCAAAAAAATCAATCCGATTCTGAAGATCATTCAGTGTGTGAAGAAGGGTCCCGATCCAGGAACATCACCTGTCCATGTTCTCCTGAGATGTTGCCTGACAGGCTGAGTTACTCTGGCACTTTGTGTCAGTTTAGAAATTGGAGTAACTCCAAATAATGGTGCCGTTGTTGAACCAGCCAACATCAACGTCCCCTTTTGAATCTTCTTGAATTGGGCACGATGCATAAATTAGCAGGTAAAAAGGGCTGGAAGTTCATTGCTGCTCTTCGAGGCAAATGGGAATGTATGAATCCAATGTGCCAAGGAACGTACCCTTGGTCACAAGGCTGAAGTGTAGGCATTTAGAATCGGGTCTAGTTTTGTTTAATTTTGAAATACAGCACGGAAATTGGTTCACCGATTCCGCGCCGACCAGCGATCATCCCGTACACTAACACTATCCCACACACTCAATTATACCGAGCCAATTAACCTACAAACCTGTACGCCTTTGGAGTGTGGGAGGAAACCGGAGAACCTGGGTAAAACCCACGCAGGTTACGGGGAGAATGTACAGACTCCGTACCGACAGCACCCGTAGTCAGGATCGAATCCGAGCCTCTGGCGCTGTGAGGCAGCGACTCTACCACTGCGCCACCGTGTCAACCGCGTCCTAACAAAAACAAGGGGACTTTGCAAAGGGAGGCCTCCTCTTAATTTCCCCCTCCTGTTCCATCACCACTCATGTTCATAAGAAATAGGTTATTCGGCCCATCAAGTCTATTCCGCCATTCAATCATGGCTGATCTATCTTTCCTCCACAACCCCACTCTCCAGCCTTCTCTCCATAACCTCTAACACCCGTACTAATCAAGAATCTGTCCATCTCTGCTTTAAAAATACCCAATGACTTGGCCTCCACGGCCATCTGTGGCAATGAATTCCACAGATTCACCACCCTCTGGCTAAACAAATTCCACTTCATCTACCCCCTAAAAGGGCTTGCAGTTTTTACACATCTTACATCAGACTGAGCAAGTGTTATCTGTGAATCACCGGCCTCATTGAAATGCTTCGATGTGTTAGTTTTACTTTTAGTTTTACAGCCATTCGGGCATCGAGTGCACACAGACTATTGATCGCCTGTTCGCACTGGTTTTCTCATCCAATTGACAATAGGTGCAGGAGTAGGCCGTTCGGCCCTTCGAGCCAGCACCGCCATTCAATGCGATTTTTTGTGGCCCCTGGTTCTGGACTCCCCCAACATCGGGAACATGTTTCCTGCTTCTAGCGTGTCCAAACCCTTAACAATCTTATATGTTTCAATGAGATGCCCTCTCATCCTTCTAAAGGATCATCCACTCCCTACCCACTAGGGGCAATTTACAGAGGGCCGATTAACCTGCAAACCCACACGTCTTTGGGATGCGGGAGGAAACCGGAGCACCCGGATGAAACCTACGCGGTCACAGGGAGAACGTACAAACTCCTCGCACCCAGACAGCACCCGAGGTCAGGATCGAACCTGGGATCCCTGGCTCTGTGACGCAGTGCAAAGGGCGACTGAGGCTAACTTATCTTAGGGCACCTGTTCTGTGGTAAGGCCCCATCCTAGTGTCTTCCTTGTGCTGTTCCGTCAGCACTTTCCAACAGAACCGCCCAGGTTCTCCGAAGCCCAGCCCTTCCACTAACTTTGGTGGAGACCAGGATACAGCAGCCGCTCGGAATTTAACAGCTCCAGCGTTAAACCCTGTAGAAGGTCTTTTGAGGCCCTTCACCAAGGTGTGAAATCAAGATATATGCAAAGGGATGGAGTAACTCATCGGGTCAGGCAGCATCTCTGGAGAAAAGGAATAGTTGATGTTTCGGGTCGAGACCCTTCTTCAGGCAGATATCAACTTCACTCAAAGGTAGACAAAAATGCTGGAGAAACTCAGCGGGTGAGGCAGCATCTATGGAGCAACGTTTCGGGTCGAAACCTTTCTTCAGAAGTCTGATGCCTATTTCCTTCGCTCCATAGATGCTGCCTCACCCGCTGAGTTTCTCCAGCATGTTTGTCTACCTTCGATTTTCCAGCATCTGCAGTTCCTACTTATACATTTTGTCTACATCACTCAAGATATCTACTCAAAAGGTGGATGGGGAAATCAAATCGAGTCAAGCTTAAAATCAGCTTTAAAACAATACTTGAAACATAAGATAGCCACAATGTGCTGGTGTAACTCAGTGGGTCAGGCAGCAGCTCTGGAGAACAAGGATGGGTGACGTTTCGAGTCAAGACCCTTCTTCAGACTCTGAAGGTCATTACCAACTACTTTTAAGTTAATGGCCGTTGAATGAAAATTGGAAAGAATCTGTGTTGCGGCAAGCAGCATTCATTTCCATTCATCTTCAATAACTTTTCTGGGCGAGGTGCTATAATCAAATAGACGACTCCACTCAATTCAGCTTCATGAGATACATCAGACTCTGAAGAAGGGTCCTGACCCGAAACACCCCCCCATGCTTTATCGAGAGATGCTGCCGGACCCGCTGAGTTACTCCAGTACTTTGTGTCTGTCTTTGGTATAAACCAGCACCTGCAGTTCTTTGTTTAAACATATCCTACCATGACAACTAGTATATAGTTACATCTATATTGCAAACAGGACGCAGCTCTATGTACAAAGGTAGACAAAAATGCTGGAGAAACTCAGCGGGTGAGGCAGCATCTATGGAGCGAAGGAAATAGGTGACGTTTCGGGTCGACCAGAAACGTTACCTATTTCTTCGCTCCATAGATGCTGCTTCACCCGCTGAGTTTCTCCAGCATTTTTGTCTACCTTCGATTTTTCCAGCATCTGCAGTTCTTTCTTAAGCAGCTCTATGTACAATGAGGGCTTGTGAATGAGGGCTTGTGTCCTTCCATAGCCAATATTCCTCGATGACCCAAATGCAAAGAAACCTTGGAATTGTATTTAAAAATGGAAAGACTGCTGGATCGGATAGTAATCGCATCAACTCTTTGCCGATGATATCCCTGGCCTTTTCTCTCCATGATCAGGTTGTCCCACATTAATTCATAGGAATTTTCTATTTTCTTTAGAACGAGGCAAAAATACTTTAAAGAATGCACTCTGTGCAGTTTGTGAGAGATTTGCCTTGATTATGAATCAAAGTCCACCTTATAAGGAAATGCTTTTGCATTCTCAGCCCCTATCAACAAGTCACACACAGTTGTTGACTTTGAGATCATAAAATGGAGGAAAAGGATCCAGGAACAAAAAAAGTCAGATAAACGAGTTTTTTTAATTAATACGGATTGCAACACGTGTTGTAAAATATTTAATAAGCAGTCACAAAAGTATTGATTTAGCTGCAACATAATGAGAAAAGGTGGAGGTTGTCATGGTAAACGTACCTCATTATGGCGACCCACCCATTTTTAATGTGATTCATATGCTTATTGTCTCTGGCAATTAGCACAACAAACCCCACCTCAAACCAATTGAATTTATGTCACTGAAGCGACCTTTGGACAGAGAACATACACTGAACCTTTTTCTCCGTTTGAAACAATACCAACTTGTTTCCTGTTCAAACTGAAAGCGCTGCATTTAACAAGCGAAATTCTTCATATTTTGTGGTTTTCTTGTTGTTTATACTTTATTAACTACCTGTGGGGTGGGTGTGTTTATTTCAGTGCGATGTCAACTCATGCTCAAAATATGTAATGCAAAACATTTTTCATGCCATGACATATCAGACCGATTTAATATTATGTTTCCTCTTTTTATAAAACTATGCAGCTCGTGATTTTTGTCGTCTACCTCAACGTGTTATTTGATTAGGCCATTTATTATTACTTTAGTTAATCACCAATATTGCAAGCAGCCTAGCATGTTCTGCTTTGTCTCGGGATTAAGAAATCTGCAGCCTTGTGCATTTTTAGAACATTTCCCCGTAAATCAACAGATCTGGTGAAATTGCGGATGGCATCCATTGTTCCCACCCAGTTTCCAGTTTACATTGGAAAAGACCAAAATAAACTGTATTAGTCCCTCTGAGATTTGTGCGCTTATTTCCTTTAGCAGTTATTTAAAGATAATCTGCTATTTTATTGCATTACTCTGCTTCCTCACGTTAACCTTCACTCCTACGGACCGGCAAGGTCAGAGACCTGGGTTCGACCCTGGCCACGGGTGCTGTCTGTAAGGAGTTGGCACGTTCTTATTGTGACCGCGTGGGTTTTCCCCGGGTGCTCCGGTTTCCTACCACATTTGTAGGTTAATTGGCTTTGGTAAAAATTATAAATTGTCCCTAGTGTGTGTCGGATATTGTTAGCGTGCTGGTTGTCACAGACCCGGTGGGCCGAAGGGTCTGTTTCCACTCTGTAACTCTAAACTAAAGGTAGATAGATACCTGATGGTCAGCATAGACATGTTGGGCCGAAGGGCCTGCCATATGACTCTATGACTGTGATTAATTACTGACCCTGCATTGAGATGTGGATCACACATAGGACATAGAAAAGTACAGCAGAACAGGCCCTTCGGCCCACAATATCTGTGCCGAACATGATGCCAAGACCATCACTAATCTACCTGCACATACCCCATTCCCTGCATATCCATACGCCTGTCCAACAGTCTCCCAGTATCTCTCCCTCTCTTCTACCTATTGTACTTGAGTTTGACTTGAATGTATTTATGTCTAGTATTAGCTGAGTTGATTACATAGCATGCAAAACAATGCTCTACACTGTACCTCGGTACATGTAAGAATAATAAACCTAAACACGTCTCACCAAGACTACATATAATTGTAGCAAGACATCCTGACTCCTGTACTCAAAGCTTCTTGTAATAAAGCTAATGTAATCTCCTTCTAATCGCTAGTTGGACCTGCATATTATATTTCAGTGACTTGTGTGCAGATCCCAACTCTTGCCATAGAGCAAGCATATTGCCTTGGCTACGTTTTGTGCATCAAATTGGATAACTATATATTTTTCACTTTATATTGCTTCTTTCCTATTCAGCCTATCTGTGCACCCCTGAACCCTCTTTACAACCTCCTCCCCACTCACAAGCCTGCCTGGCGTTGTATCCGTGAGCAAACATGTACGTTTGATGTGTAGGGAGGAACTGCAGATGGAGGTTCAAACCAAAGGTGGACACAAAAGGCTGGAGCAACTCAGCGGGCCAGGCAGCATCTCTGGAGAGAAGGAGTAAGTGACATTTTGGGTCGAGACCTTGATGTCTGGCTCTCTTGGCCAAATAGAGATTGTGTATTAGTGGATGCCAAACTCTGACCTTTAGGCTTTAGACTTTGGATATACAGTGTGGAAACAGGCTCTTTGGGCCAACCGAGTCCGTGCCGACCAGTAATCACCCATACACTAGTTCTATCTACACACAAGGGCAATTTTACAGAAGCCAATTAACCTACAAACCTGCACATCTTTGGAAAGTGGGAGGAAATCAGAGGACCACAAAAAAGCCCATGCGGTCACAGGGAGAACGTACAATCTCTGTACAGACAGCACCCACAGTCAGGATCGAACCCAGGTCTCTGGTGCCACTGGGCCACCTCTGCCCATATGACCTCTGCTATACCCACTGGCCACACACTGGCAATCTGAGAAACATCTGTGGTTCCCATCGTTATCTTTCTGTTTGTTCAGCCATTGATTGGCTTTTCACCCCCAAATCAATGCGCTGTAATGTTGTTGAGCCATCTCCTGTACCTCCATCTGTAAATACAAGACACCCTCTGGTTGCTCCTTTCCCATTTTACTAGTCACATCCTAGATCATCGGACAGTACAGAAAACAGGAGCAAGCCCTTTGGCCCACAATGTCCATGCGGTACATCAGGTCATAAGGAATAGGAGTAGAATTAAGCCATTCGGCCCATCAAGTCTATTCCACCATTCAATCATGGCTGATCTATCTCTCCCTCCTAACCCCATTCTCCTGTCTTCTCCCCATAACATCTGACACCTGTACTAATCAAGAATCTATCTATCTCTGCCTTAAAAATATCCGACTTGGCCTCCACAGCCTTCTCTGGCAAAGAATTCCACAGATTCACCACCCCCTGACTAAATAGATTTCTCCTCATCACCTTCCTAAAAGAAAGTCCTGTAATTCTGAGGCTGTGACCTGTGGTTCTAGACTCTCCCACTAGTGGAAACATCCTCGCCACATCCACTCTATCCAAGCCTTTCACTATTCTGTATGTTTCAATGAGGTCCCCCCTCATTTTTCTAAACCCCAGTGCGTACAGGCCCAGTGCCGACAAACGGCAACCCTCACCTGCTTCCATGTAATCCACCTCACTCCAGTCCCTGCATATCCACGTGCCAATACAAAAAGTCTCTCGGATGCCACTATTGTATCTACCTCCACCACCAACTCACACTGCAGGCACCCGCCACCCTCTGTGGACAGGCAAAAAGGAAAAGACCAGGGGGAGGCAAATGTGGAAAAGGAAATGGCAGAGAAATTAAATAGCTAAGTCGTATCTGTCTTCATGGATAAAGGGACAAAAAGACTCAGAATTGCTGGAGAAGGGAGGATCTGATGAAATGAGGAAATAAATACAATTATAATCAGAAACTAAGAATAAGGAAGTTGGTGAGATCAATAGCTGATAAATCCCAAGAATCCGCTGAGCTGTACACCAGGGTTTAGGTGGCTGGAGAATTAGTGGCTATCACTTTGCACAATGCTATAGATTCTGGAGTTGTTCCCACGAATTGGAGTTTGGAACATTACCCCGCCATTTACTATCGGATCTACCAATCTGTTCGAGGAACTTCAGAGGTAGGGAAGCTGCTGGACTCAATTGAGAGAGACATCATAACAGGACATTGTGCAAAGAATAATGATATAATTGTCTCGGAGAATCAGAATGACTAAGCCGTGGCAGTTCTTCAAGGAGGTTCTGGAGGACCAGATGGATGTTTTAAAATTATGAGAGGCATAGATAGGGCAGATAGTCAGAACCTCTCCTCTCCCGTGGGGCTTAAGGAACGGAAGTGTGAAAACGCACACCTCCAGATTCAGGGCCAGTTTCTTCCCAGCTGTTACCAGGCAACTGAACCACCCTACCACAACCGGAGAGCAGTCCTGGACTACGATCTACCTCATTGGTGACCCTCGGACTATCCTTGATCGGACTTTACTGGCTTTACTTTGCACTAAACGTCATTCCCTTATCATGTATTCATACATGGCAATCGAGTTTCACTGTACCTTAATTGGTACACGTGACAATAAACAGAACTTTGAAACCTTTAAACGGCTCGATTGTAATCATGTATTGTCTATCCACCGACTGGATAGCGCACAACAAAAGCTCTTCACTGTACCTCGGCACATGTGACAATAAACTAAACAGGACCTATGTCGCAGGAAGGAAATATCAAATACTAGAGGGCATAGCTTTAAGTTGAGAGGGACAACGTTTGAAGGAGATGTGTGGGGCAAGTTCTCTTACACAGATGCTGGATGTGGACCTAATGTGGGTAAATGGGATTAATATAGATGGGGTTATGGTCAACATGGACATGTTGGGCCGAAGCATTAGTGCCTGTGCCGACTCTATGATACTTTATTTCACAAGGCATTGACTATCTGGCATAGAGAATCATTCCTGACATCAACCCTACACACTTCATGATCACGTCAACTATTTGTGGCCCTTCCCTTCACAGAGAGGTTTACAGATTTAAGGTGATATGTTAACATGGACAGGTGACGTTTTGGGTTGGGGCCCTTCTACAGATTGGACCTGAGACGTCACCTATCCATGTTCTTGCAGAAATGCTGCCTGACCCGCTGTGTTATTCCAACACTCTCTGTCTTTTCAGGAGAAGCTAAAGAGGTTATTAAATACAGGAAGAAGAAAGAAAGTTTCCAGAAACAACAGCAGGTTTGGGATTGGGAGTTGTGTGGAACTCTGCAAAGTAGTGTCAAGCCAATTGATACATTATTACCCAAGGCAGATGTACAACCTTAAATCATTCCCCCTTCACATTAAACCTATGTCCTCTGGTCTTTGATTTCCCCTACTCTGGGCAAGAGACTCTGCTTGTCTCCCCGATCTATTCCTCTCATGATTTTAACCACCTCTACAACATCGCCCCTCATCCTCCTGCGCTTCAAGGAACAGAGTCCCAGCCTACTCACCCACTCCCTATAGCTCAGACCCCCGAGTCCTGCCAACGTAAATCTTCTCTGCACCCTTTCCAGCTTGACGACATCTTCCCTGTAACACGGTGCCCAGAACTGAACACAATTCCACCTCCACCCAGTGGCTGGAGAACTGTTTCCAGGAGCTCCCGACGTTCCGTAATCCCACGCCGACGTTTAGTTTATGCTCTCCTTGTGTCCCAGATATGCTGAAGGAAGATTCAGGTTGAAATGAATCATAATTCTGAAAGCCTTGAGAGCCTCCCATCCCAGAGGATTATGGACCACCAAAGAAGGAAGGTGAGGGCCAATGTCCGGCACGAAGCATAAAGACGGACTTGGTTGGGAATTCCAAAGATTCACCCCTCCTGGCAACAAGGGTTGCGTGTGGGATTCCACCAGTTCATTCAACAAGGATGTAAGTGAATACTTCCGTGCTCAATGGACAGTTACTGACATGGGAGTTAGACTGGATGAGCCATGGACTAGTACAGCCATCTAGAGAAAACTCAGTTACCTTGGTGATGGGGAGACAGAACTATATTTTTCTCTGAATGGACAGGAAGTTATTTTGCGGATACGTTTCCTCCTCTGCCAGGAGATGATGCGATTAGCTGGCGGGTTAGTGCCGAGGGAGGCTACACAGATGATGGTCTCAGCCGGGTCAAAAGGACTGATGTCTCCTTTCAACCTGAATCTACCTTCAGTATATCTGTGCCACAAGGAGAGCATAAACTAAACATCGGCATGGGATTACGGAACATCAGGAGCTCCTAGAAACAGTTCTCCAGCCACTGGGTGGAGGTGGAATTGGGTCCAGTTCCGGGCACCATGTTACAGGGAAGATGTCGTCAAGCTGGCAAGGGTGCACAGAAGATTTATGAGGACGTCGCCAGCACTTGAGGGTCTGAGCTACAGGGAGAGGTTGAGCAGGCTGGGATTCTATTCCTTGGAGCGCAGGAGGACGAGGGGTGATCTTATAGAAGTGTTTAAAATCATGAGAGGAATAGATCGGGTAGACACACAGAGCCACTTGCCCAGAGTAGGTCGAATCGAGGACCAGAGGACATAGGTTTAAAGTGAAGGGGGAAAGATTTAATAGGAACTTGAGAAGTAGCTATTTCACACAAAGCATGGTGGGTGTTTGGAAGAAGCTGCCAGAGGTGGTAGTTGAGGCAGGGACTATTGCAACGTTTAAGAAACATTTAGACAGGTACGTGGATAGGGCAGGTTTGGAGGGATATGGACCAAATGCAGGCAGGTGGGACTAGTGTAGATGGGGCATGTTGGTCGGTGTGGGTAAATTGGACTGCAGGGCATGTTTCCACACTGTGTGACTCTATGACTATGGGCTTGTTCACAAACTGTGGTGACAGTTGAAGGTAGGGGAGTGAGTGAAAGCCGAGCAGGTCCAACTGTGCAAGGATCGGCAGGTTTAATGCAACCTCTTGAATCACTCTGGAATGACTTAGCCCCCACACAGTCGGCGAATGGTGTCTGCTCAAGCCCCAGTTGTTAAGAGTAGTTTAGTTTAGTTTAGAAATACAGTGCGGGAACAGGCCCTTCGGCCTGCCGAGTCCACGCCGACCAGCGATCCCCGCACATTAACACTATCCTACGCACACTAGGGACAATTTACACTTATGCCAAATATACAAATCCAAGCCAATTAACCTCCAAACCTTTGGAGTGCGGGAGGAAACGGAAGATCTTGGAACATAACCCACGCAGGTCGCGGGGAGAACGAACAAACTCCATACAGACAGCGTCCATATTCGGGATTGAACCGGAGTCTCTGGCGCCACAGCGCTGTAAGGCAACAACTCTACCGCTGCACCACCGTGCCGCACAAGATGTTGGGCTGTTTAACAGAGACACGTTTTAACAGAGAATATGCTTTAGAAATTATGTTGGTAACCTGGAGACTGGTATTAACTAGCAGTGTAAATTGCCCCAAGGCAGCTGCAGAATTTAAACACACTTAGTTGAATTTAGAAATACTGCATGGAAATAGGCCCGTCGGCCCATCAAGTCCACAATCACCCGTTCACACGAGTTGTTATATGATCCCGGTTTCTCATCCACTCCCTACACACTACAGGCAAATTACAGAGGGCCAATTAACCTACAAAATCGCACGTCTTCAGGATGTGGGAGGAAACCGGAGCACCCGGAGAAAACCCACGCGGTCACAGGGGGAAACGTGCAAACTCCACACACACAGTCGGTACCTGAGGTCGGATTCGAACCCTGCTCTCTGGCACTGTGCAGCAGCAGCACTACCAGCTGCACTGCCGTGTTACACTTAGTTAAGTAAACCTGAAAACAAAATACTAGTTTCATGCACACAGGCAGGGAAACTACTGTATTGTTCAAAATCCAAACTGATGCTCCAGTTCTCCTCCCCTCTCTCCGAAGTCCACTGTGAAATCTCCTCAAGGTATGCCTACTTTGAAGAAGTTCTCCTCCTCTCTCCGAAGGGAAGAAGGGTCTCGACCTGAAACGTCACCTATTTCCTTCGCTCCATAGATGCTGCCTCACCCGCTGAGTTTCTCCAGCTTTTTTGTCTACCTTCGATTTATCAGCATCTGCAGTTCCTTCTTAAACACTAAAACAACCAAATGTGATATGATGCTGAAACTCATCACAGGGTTAAATGATGGTCAGAGGGTGGTGAATCTGTGGAATTTATTGCCACAGAAGGCTGTTGAAGCCAAGTTCATTTTTAAGGCAGAAGTACGGGTGTCGGGGGTTATGGGGAGAAGGCAGGTGAATGGAGATAGATCAGCCATGATTGAAGGGTGGGGCACTCTTGATCGGCCAAATGGCCTAATGCTGCTCCTATCACTTATGGACTTATGACCTGCCTGAAAAAACAGCTTGCAAAGTGCGATGGATAAAGTCTTTGCAAACTAACCGGGGGACAGGCCTGGGTTTCTCCGACTCCAGGTTCGAGCGGCTGTTAGCTGGGCAAAGCAAGCTTGAGTTACAGTGGGAAATTGGATGGGCTGGGACTTTTCCTTTGGAGCGTAGGAGGGGTGACGTTGCTGAGGTATACAAGATCATGAGGGGCTTGGATAAAGTGAACGCTCATAGTCTTTTTCCCAGGGTAGAGGATTCTAAAACTAGAGGACACAGTGTTAATGTGACAGGGGAGATACTTAACCCCTCAGGGACAACTTTTCACTCAACAATGATTATAAAAGACAATTGGACAGAAGGGTTTAGAAGGATATGGGCCAAATGCAGGCAAATGGGACTAGCCCAGTATGCAAACTTGGTCAGCATGAACAAGGTGGGCTGAAGGGCCTGCTGCTGTACTGTACAGCTTTAGATTTTAGAGATACAGTGTGGAAACAGGCTCTTCGGCCTACCAAATTCACACCGACCAGCGATCACCCTGTGTGCTAGCATTATCCTACACATTAGGGACAATTTACAATTTACAGGAGCCAATTAATCTACACACCTGTACGTCTTTGGATTGTGGGAAGAAACCGGAGCACCCGGAGAAAACCCATGGTCACGGGGAGAACATACAGACTCCGCACTGACAGCACCAATAGTCAGGATCGAACCCGGGTCTCCGGCGTTGTAAGGCAGCAACTCTGCCGCTGTGCCACCGACTATCTTTGGTATAAACCAGCATCTGCAGCTCATTCTTATTACATTTTGGCTGCTACAAAGCAGGAAATGGCTGGATGCTGTTTTTTGTTGTAACCGGCTTGGCATCAAAAGAGCGTGTAGAGTTCTCTCCGTCCCGCCTTGCAAACAATCCCGTGACAAAAGCAGCCAACTTTTGACAAAAATACTGGGAATTGCTCAATCCACTTCAGCCACAAGAATTCACACACAAAAAACAGCTTGTTTGGGCTGGTAATCGACTGAAAATACCTACAGGTAGCTAAAATTATCGAGACAGCTCGTGGATCTCAACGTGCTTGTTCATCTGCACAGCCTGCTTGGATTCAGGAGTCCCTCAACTTCACCGCCTCGGAGCTAACAAATTCTCCTGGTTAGACATAAAATGCTGGAGCAACTCAGCGGGACAGGCAGCATCTCTGGAGAGAAGGAACTCTCTATATATCTACAGTCTCTCTCTACAGTCTATGTCTCTCATTTCCCTCTCCCCTGACTCTAGTTTGAAGAAGGGTCTCAAACCGAAACATCACTAATTTCTTCTCTCCAGAGATGCTGCCTGAGTTACTCCAGCATTTTGTGTCTATCTTCAGCTTAAACCAGCAACTGCAGTTCCTTACTACAAATTCTCCTAGTTATCTGCCAGCCTGATTTGTTCTCGTCTTTTCTTGTTTCCAGGCACACCACCCCCCCACACCCACCGCCACAATCAGTCTGAAGAAGGGTCCCAACCTATCCATTTTCTCCAGAGATGCTGCCTGCCCCGCTGAGTTACTCCAGCACTTTGTGTCTTACTTTGGTATAAACCAGCATCTGCAGTTCCTCTTTATTGCATCTCCTAATGATAACCCTTAACCAGCTATCAGCAATTTAGTTTAGAGATAGAGCATGGAAACAGACCCTTCGGCCAATCGAGTCCACGCTGACCACCGATCACCTGTTCACACCAGGTCTATGTTATCCCAATTCCTCGTCCACTCCCTACACATCAAGGGCAATTTACAGAGGGCAATTAACCTACAAACCCTTCTTGAAGCTTGAAAATATAATTGAGTATATAAGAATCAGTATGTTTGTAAATCCACCTGTAATCAATACACTTAAAGTTTATATATATAGTAAATTATTCTGCATATTTTACTTTACTTCAGTTTAGAGATACAGCACAGAAATAGGCCCTTCGGCCTACTGAGTCCACACCGACCTGCGATCCTCGCACACTAACACTACCCTACACACACTAGGTAAAATTACATTTATACAAGCCCATTAACCTACAAACCAATATGTCTCTGGAGTGTGGGAGGAAACCGAAGATCTCGGTGAAAACCCACGGGGTGAACGTACGATCTCCGTACACACAGCACCCGTAGTCGGGATCGAACCCGGGCCTCTGGCGCTGTAGGACTGCAACTCTACCGCTGCGCCATTGTGCCGCCATGCCACCCTAACAATAGACATATGCCCATGTCTATTTACGTGTATGTCTTTGCATACATCTACGTGAATGTGCATCAATCTGTACACTGATATATCCGTTATTTATTTGGTAAACATTGTTATATTTTCAGAGAATCACACAGAGTGTCGTGGGTGTATGGAATGAGCTGCCAGAGGAGGTGATTGAGGCAGGTATTGTAACAGCTTTAAAAAGACATTTGGACAGGTGCACGGATAGGGAAGGTTTAGAGGATGATGGGCCAAACACAGGTAGATGGGACCAGTGATAATGGGGCATTGGTTGACACGGGCAGGTTGGGCCGAAGGGCCTGTTTCTGTGCCGTATGTCACCATGAATCACAGAACCTTATCTCATTGGAGATTATTTAATTCATAATGCAAGGTAGACAAAATTGCTGGAGAAACTCAGCGGGGGCGGCAGCATCTATGGAGCGAAGGAAATAGGCAACGTTTCGGGACGAAACGTTGCCTATTTCCTTCGCTCCATAGATGCTGCTGCACCCGCTGAGTTTCTCCAGCAATCCTGTCTACCTTCGATTCTCCAGCATCTGCAGTTCCTTCTTGAATAATGCATAATGTAGTTTAGTTTAGTTCAGCTTAGCTCAGTATTGTGTAGTTTATTGTCACGCGTAGCGAGGTACGGTGAAAAGCTTTCTTGTCGCGTGCTAACCAGCCAGCGGAAAGACAATACGTGATTACAATCGAGCCATTTACAGTGTCTAGATACATGATGAAGGGAATAACGTTTAGTGCAAAGTCCAATTACAGATAGTCTGTGGGTCTCCAATGGGGTGGATAGTAGCTCAGGACCGCTTTCTAGTTGTTGGTGGGATGGTTGAGTTGCCTTGGTCCCTTCATTCACTGGAGGGAGGCATCTGTGGCAAAGCCAGCGTTTGGTGCCCGTCCCTAACCCCCCCCCCCCCTCCCCCCCACCCCTCGAGATGTGTAGTTTGTAGCCCTGAAGAAGTGTTGTGGTCGTTCTGGTGACAGTCCGCTGTTGGGGGTGGGGGGGGTAGTTCTGCGATGACACAGCTACGAAGGTATATTTCCAGGTGGGAACCCTTGTTCTGACCTGCCCGCTACCCTTGCCCTTCAGGGTGGCACAGGGTGGGGGTTTGGGAGGAAGACCTGGTTGCTGCCAGCGGGTAGCACTGATGCTGGAGGAGTGAAATGTCCATCAGTGCTGACACTGTATCGGCCCTGCAGCGGGTCGGGCGATGCTCGCCAGCCAGCACTGGCACGGGGCCCTGCGTTGTGTTGGGCACCCTCAGCACCGTCAAAGAATGCCGCTGACTCACAGCGCCAGAGACCCGGCTTCCATCCTGGGCCAAAGAGCCTGTATCCATACTGTATCACCAAATTAAACTAAAGCAAACTAAGCACATGAACAGGCCCTTCGGCCCACTATGACCAAGTTAAACTAATCTCCTCCGCCTGCACATGATCCATATCCCTCTATTCCCTGCATATCCATGTGCCTATCTAAAAGTGTAGGAAGGAACTGCAGTTGCTGGTTTAATTCGAACATAGACACAAAATGCTGGAGTATCTGAAAGCTTCTTAAATGCCACTGCCTCCACCGCCGCCCTTGGCAGCACATCCCAGGAGGCCACCGCTCAGTGGGAACAAGCCATGAGGTGGGTCCATGGAGATTGGAGAAGAGGGCAGGGATTTGTTTGACAGAGAAGGGCCATGGACCACTGCTGGGGCAAAGGCAATGGTCTGGGGGCAGTGGCCGGCCGACACTCATCCTGAAATGACCAATTAAACATCCCCTCTCCCTGATGACAAGATAAAGCCCTCTTTAGTTTAGTTTAAGGTACAGCGCGGAAACAGGCCCTTCGGCCCACAGAGTCTGTACCGACCGGCGATCCCCACACATTAAAACACTATCCATCTTCGGAATGTGGGGGCAAAAAAACAGATATCCAAGAAAACCCTCATGATCACGGGCAGAATGTACAAACTGCGCATGTTGTTCCATTGTTTAAAAAGGGGTCTAAGAGTAAACCTAGCAATTATAGACCTGTTAGTTTGACGTCAGTGGTGGGCAAATTAATGGAAATGATACTTAGAGATAATATATATAAGCATCTGGATAAACAGGGTCTGATTAGGAACAGTCAACATGGATTTGTGCCTGGAAGGTCATGTTTGACTAATCTTCTTGAATTTTTTGAAGAGGTTACTCGGGAAATTGATGAGGGTAAAGCAGTGGATGTTGTATATATGGACTTCAGTAAGGCCTTTGACAAGGTTCCTCATGGAAGGTTGGTTAAGAAGGTTCAATGGTTGGGTATTAATGGTGGAGTAGCAAGATGGATTCAACAGTGGCTGAATGGGAGATGCCAGAGAGTAATGGTGGATGGTTGTTTGTCAGGTTGGAGGCCAGTGACTAGTGGGGTGCCACAGGGATCTGTGTTGGATCCACTGTTGTTTGTCATGTACATCAATGATCTGGATGATGGTGTGGTAAATTGGATTAGTAAGTATGCAGATGATACTAAGATAGGTGCGGTTGTGGATAATGAAGTAGATTTTCAAAGTCTACAGAGAGATTTATGCCAGTTGGAAGAGTGGGCTGAAAGATGGCAGATGGAGTTTAATGCTGATAAGTGTGAGGTGCTACATCTTGGCAGGACAAATCAAAATAGGACGTACATGGTAAATGGTAGGGAATTGAAGAATGCAGGTGAACAGAGGGATCTGGGAATAACTGTGCACAGTTCCCTGAAAGTGGAATCTCATGTAGATAGGGTGGTAAGAAAGCTTTTGGTGTGCTGGCCTTTATAAATCAGAGCATTGAGTATAGAAGTTGGGATGTAATGTTAAAATTGTACAAGGCATTGGTGAGGCCAATTCTGGAGTATGGTGTACAATTTTGGTCGCCTAATTATAGGAAGGATGTCAACAAAATAGAGCGAGTACAGAGGAGATTTACTAGAATGTTGCCTGGGTTTCAGCAACTAAGTTACAGAGAAAGGTTGAACAAGTTAGGGCTTTATTCTTTGGAGCGCAAAAGGTTAAGGGGGGACTTGATAGAGGTCTTTAAAATGATGAGAGGGATAGACAGAGTTGACGTGGATAAGCTTTTCCCACTGAGAGTAGGGAAGATTCAAACAAGGGGACATGACTTGAGAATTAAGGGACAGAAGTTTAGGGGTAACATGAGGGGGAACTTCTTTACTCAGAGAGTGGTAGCGGTGTGGAATGAGCTTCCAGTGGAAGTGGTGGAGGCAGGTTCGTTGGTATCATTTAAAAATAAATTGGATAGGCATATGGATGAGAAGGGAATGGAGGGTTATGGTCAGAACGCAGGTGTATGGGACTAGGGGAGAATACGTGTTCGGCACGGACTAGAAGGGTCGAGATGGCCTGTTTCCGTGCTGTAATTGTTAGATGGTTATATGGTTATATGGTTATTTAGCACTGAGATGAGGAAAGACTTTTTCACCCAGAGAGTTGTGAATCTGTGGAATTCACTGCCACTGTAGGCAGTGGAAGCCAATTCACTGGATGTTTTCAAGAGTGAGTTAGATTTAGCTCTTAGGGCTAAATGAATCAAGTGATATGGGGAGAAAGCAGGGACGGGGTACTGATTCTGGATGATCAGCCATGATTATATTGAATGGCTGTGCTGGCTTGAAGGGCCGAACGGCCTACTCCAGCACCTATTTTCAATCTTTCTGTGTGTCTATGGGACAGGCAGCATCTGTGGAGAGAAGGAACAGGTGGCGTTTCAGGTCGAGACACTTCTTCGGATTCTTCTTTGCTGAAGCTTCATGCTCCTCTGCAATAGAAGGCACCATCCACCCTTTCCATCCTGGGGGGGGGGGGGGTGTTGAGGGTGGGTGGGGGGGTGGATCAATCCCACCTGCCCCAGAGGGGTAACAGCCTGCGGGGGACGTAGTGCTGGAGGACACCGCAGGGGTTAGTGTAGGCTGGTGAAGGACAAGGATTTTAATCAACGCTCATAAAATTTATAAAATAAATCTACTCCGACTGTAAAATAAAACAAATATTGACTGCAATGTTTCAGGGCCTGCTGGTAAATCATCCTTTCCCTTCTTGCAGTGCCAACCTCGAATGTGCAATAATGCGTATTGCATCCTGATATACCACCCCTTTAATAACTTGTGTGATCCGTGGTTCCAGAATTTACTGCTGTAATTCTAAACTGCAGTCAATATTTGTATTATATATATTCATCGCCTGTATAATTATCTCTACAGTAGGGCCTCTGGATAATGCTGATACAAAAGGATCTATAAGAAAGGACAGTTATAAAGGGAATGCTTTACAGAGTTTGTCTCGGCACTTCATAAATTACGTGTTGTGTTAGAGGTTGTAATATATATCACATTGTGTGACAATGGGAACACAGCTTAGTTAATGTGTGAGAGGAGCAGATTATGGCACGTTAGCCGATGAAGCTTCTTCTACGGTTCTTGTTGAGGGCAGTCAGATCCAAGAAGGACGAGCCATTTTTATGGGCGATTCTCGATGCTGCCAGCCAAGAAAATGTCTTTTTTTTTTTCAAACTACGGATCTCGATTCCTTTGCTCGAGTGGATTGCCAAATTGAATGGAAATGGTTTGCGGGTCAGTCAGCCTCCAGAGTGAGAGAATCATTGGATCTTTTTAGCTTTTCAGTTTAGTTTCAGCGTGGAAACAGGCCCTTCGGCTCACCGAGTCCGGGCCGACCAGCTATCCCCCCGCACTCTAGCACTATCCTTCACGCTAGGCACAATTTACTATTTTTACCGAAGCCAATTAACCTACAAACCTGTACATCTTTGGAGGGTGGGAGGAAACCCGGAGCACACGGGAAATTCCCATGTGGTCGCGGGGAGAATGTACAAACTCCGTACAGACAGCACCCGTAGCCAGGATCGAACCCGGGTCTCTGGCGCTGTGAGGCAGCAACTCTACCACTACCCC
This sequence comes from Amblyraja radiata, assembly GCF_010909765.2. Lineage (NCBI taxonomy): Eukaryota > Metazoa > Chordata > Chondrichthyes > Rajiformes > Rajidae > Amblyraja > Amblyraja radiata. Next base: position 9,206,763 of record NC_045986.1, on the reverse strand, counting down.
ACCGTATTGAGAAGGGAGGAGAAAGTAAGGACTACCTGAAATTAGAGAAGTGCAAACTCTTTCAAAGAGTGTTAAGAACTCTTTATACCGTCACTCACAGTAGGATACTTGTTAAACACCCCACGTGAAAGATAGCATCTCCAACAGTGGAGATCAAGTAACCAATGCCTACACGTCCAGAGCAATCCAGCCTGTCGTACCCCCACTAATGTAACGGAGCTGATGTTAGCCAGCCAGGGATGGGATGTGTCCCTTGCCCACTAATTGACATTGATGATGGTCAGATATATCATTCTTGGATGAAATAGTTGTGTTTCTTCATCACTTCAGATGGCAGCACGGTGGCGCAGCGGTAGACTTGCTGCCTCACAGTGCCAGGGACACAGTTTCGATCCTGACCTCGGGTGCTGACTGAATGGAGTTTGCACGTTCTCCCTGTGACCACGTGGGTTTCCTCCGGGTGCTCCGGTTTCCTCCCACATCCTAACGACATACAGGTTTGTAGGTATGATTGACTTCTGTAAATTATCCCCACTGTGCACGGGTGATTGCATAATCAGTCCCACACTGAAGAAGGGTCTCGACCCAAATCGTCACCCCTTCCCCCTCTCCAGAGATACTGCCTGTCCCGCTGAGTTACTCCAGCTTTCTCTTTCTTCCCACACTACGCTGCCTGTTTTCAATTATCAATAGTGATTGTTGAGTCACAAAAACCCAGGACAGATGTGAGCCCGGGTCTCTGGCGCTGCGAGGCAGCAACTTCACCGCTGCTCCACTGCGTTGCCCGCTGCGCTACTGTGCAAGGCTGTTGTGGGACCAATTTGTTCTTGGCATCTGACTGAGTGCAGCATCAGACAGCTCTGGTAAAACTGAAGTCAGGGGCAACATAGCTGCAGTCACACCTTGCATGATGAAAGATAGCGCCCAACCCAGGCGTGCTAACCACAGAAGCAGATCTACAAGCACGGATTACAATCACTCCGCACTTAAATCCTCTATTCCTACAGGAACATTTCTTCCCTTATCATTTATCTGTACACTGTAAATGGCTCGATTGTAATCATGTTTTGTCTTTTCGCAGCATGCAACAAATAAGCTTTTCACTGTACCTCGGTACACGTGACAATAAACTAAACTGAACTGAGATGTTTGTGGTTGGATGCAAATTGTTGGAGTAACCCAGGGGGACAGGCAGCATCTCGAGATAGAAGGAATGGGTGACGTTTCGGGACGGGACCCTTCTTGACTGAGAGTCGGGGAGAGGGAGACACAGAGATAAGGAAGGGTGAGGTGTGAAACCAAGACATCAAAAGAGATGGGGATCAAGGAAGATGTAGAACAGATCATTGTTGGCTCGGAGAAGGTGACAACAAAGCAACGAGAGATAAAATGCAATCAGGGGGACAGTCAGACTGGTTTAGGTACAGGGAAGGGGGAGGGATGGAGAGAGAGGGAAAGCAAGGGTTACTTGAAGTTAGAGAAGTCAATATTCATACTGCTGGACGTAAGCTGCCCAAGCAAAATATGAGATGCTGTTCCTCCAATTTGCACTGGGCCTCACTCTGACAATGGAGGAGGCCCAGGACAGAAAGGTCAGTGTGGGAATGGGAGGGGGAGTTGAAGTGTTTGTAGGAGGTGGATATAGCCAGCTGAGTGCCAACAGTGCACGATTTCTGCAGCACCAGACTGGCTGCTGTATCAATGATCTTCACAATCAATCACTTACCAATTCAGTCACATTCCCCAAGATCACATCACAGATCTCAGAAGCCAGCAAATTATTACAAAATGAAGACGTTTACATTATCAGGTCAAAATTAGGATCGTTCACTAACGATTAAATAATATTCAATTCTCTTCAAAACCCCACAGGAAAAGGGTATGAAGCAAGGCAGCAGCATTCAGCTATGTGCTGGAAAATGATCACTTGGAAACAAGGAACTGCAGGTGCTGGTTTACAAAAAAAAAAAGACACAAAGTGCTGGAGTAACTGCAGGTCAGGCAGCAGCTGGAAAAACGTGGCTCTGTGACATTTCCGGTCGGGACCCTTCTTCAGTGATTGTAGAGGTGGGGAGAAAGCTGGGAGAGCGGTGGGCAGGACGCAGCCTGGCACATAATGGTGATGGGCCTGCGGGCTTGACAGGCAAGTGGTTGGACAAAGGCCAGAGATGAAAAGACAGAAGGTGCGCGACAAAAGGAGCGGAGAGTTGTGAGTTGTGAAGCTAGCGGTGCTGGCTCGAAGGGCCGAATGGCCTCCTCCTGCACCTATTTTCTATGTTTCTAGAGCAAAGAATGTAGGTGGAAGGGGAGGGGGATATAATTTACATTTGCATCGCTAAATGCTTTAGCAATGGCCGCCTAATAATAAATTAAACTGCACCGTCATCACTGAGTCCACGACCATCACCGGACTCTGGACTTTGAATAACGGCGCCAATAATGTCAGCGCCCGCATGTGTAGTATAGGCAAAATATATGTCACTGTGCAGTTGCAGCTGTGACAAAGCACCTTTGGCTATTGACTACCATCATGCTAGGATTCACCATTGGCCATGAATGCAATTGAGCCAGTCACACAAACGTCATGGCAACCAGGCCCAGTCAGAGGGCAGCAGGCAACTGAGTCAAGAGCCACCTCATCGCCCACAAGGCACAAGTCTGCAGTGTGATGGGGCATCCTCTCTGGAGGTGCAACTCCAAGTATTGGCCATTGACACAAAGTACCTCAGTGGGTAATAAGGTCAGAAGTGATAGGAGCAGAATTGGGCCATTCAGCCCATCACGTCTACTCTGCCATTCGATCATGGCAGACCTATCCCTCCTAACCCCATTCTCCTGCCTTCTCCCCATAACCCATGACATCCGTACTAATCAAGAATACATCTATCTCTGCCTTAAAAATATCCATTGACCTGTACGCCACAGCCTTCTGGCAATGAATTTCATAGATTCACCACCCTCTGATGAAATATATTCCTCCTCGTCTCATTCCTAACGAAACATTCTTTAATTCTGAGGCTGTAATCTCTGGCCCTAGATTCTCGCACTAGTAGAAACATCTTCTCCACACCACTCTTGGACTTGGAACCGGCCTCTGCAGTTCCTTCCTACGCCGCAAGTGTTGGTTTAATATTGCCACGTGTGCTGGGATACAATGAAAGATTGGATTTTACGAGCTACGCAGGCAGATCATACCACATGATCATACCGAACCAAAGTACCACAAATGGAGGGAAAAGTGAAAAATAAACAGCGAGCTGAATATAGTATAACAGCTGCAGAGAAAGTGCAGATGGAAAAAAGTCACCGGGAGAACATGCAAACCCCACAGAGACGGCACCCAAGGTCGGGATTGAACCCAGCTTCTCTGGTTTAGAGATACAGCATGAAAACAGGCCCTTAGGCCCACCAAGTCTGCATTGACCAGCCAGTAGTTCTGTCCTACACACTAGGGGTAATTTACAGAAGCCAATTAACCTACCAATCCGCACGTCTTTGGAGTATGGGAGGAAACCGGAGCATCCAGAGGAAATCCACGCAGGCTACGGGGAGAACGTACAAACTCTGTACATACAACGGCCATATGACAGCGTAGTCGAAAATGACGTGCTGCTGCGTTGTTTGCTGGTCTGCTCCACACACGCAGGCTGCTGATGAACGCAGCCCCCAGCGATGCATGTGGCATTGAACCGGCCGACCCCTGTACGAAGCCGGTTCAGGGCGACCCACTCTTTGCGGGGCAGGTCCAAGCCGGGTGGGGCTGTGGCGTTCGGTGCAACAGTGAATTGAGGAGGTCGCGGAGTCTGTTCCCAGCTGGTTCTCCATGCTCCTAGTGTGTTGAAACCGGAGCCACAGAGGGTCACTGCGTGACAGGAGAAGGGGCGAAGAGATGACAGGTGTTGAGGTCCCAGTTGCTGGGCGAGGTGGTGCAAAGGATGTTTGGTGTCGGATGGGGCCTTGCACACCAGACTGTGGGTGCAGTACTCTGGTACCGAGAAGTGATGAAGAAACACAACTGTTTCATCAAAGAGAGATATCTGATCATAATAAATGTATATGAGTGGGCAATGTCACATCCCATCCCTGGCTGGCTGACATCAGCTCAGTAGCATTAGTGGAGGTACGACAGGGTGAATTGCTCTGGAGGTGTAGGCATCTGTTACTTGCACAACATGGCCTATTCTCTGTGGAAGGGTTAACGGAGAGACACCAGGATGTTGCCAGCGCTAAAACATTTTGAAAGGCTTGGTGAATGTTTAGTGAAAAGGATGGCACAGTGGCGCAAAAATGTTAGAGCCCCGGCCTCATGGCACCTGAGACCTTTCTGTTCGATCCAGACCTTGGGTGCTGCCTGTGTGGAGTTTGCATGTTCTCACTGTGATCGCGTGGATTTCCTCCCACATCCCAAAGTCGTGCGGGTTTGTAGGTTAACAGGTTCTCGGTACATTGCCCCCCCTTAGTGAGTAGGGACAGGGTGAGAAAATGGGATAACATGTAAAACCAGTGTGAACAGAGTCGCCGTGGACTGGGTGGGCCGATGGGTCTGTTTCCAAGCTGCACCTCTCTCTCTCTCTCTCTAAACTGAATGAACCTGACCATTCATTGTCACACAACAGTAAAGTGACCACGACCATCATCGATCACATCCCCATTCATTTTGACCAAGGAGTCAACAATGATCACAATCCGACCATCAGGTCCAATTCAAATCCCATTCAAAATGGAATCGTTTGCTTCCAGTTACTTTCGAGATACAACGTGAAAACAGGCCCTTCAGCCGGTGCCAACCAGCAAGCTCGCACACTGACGCTATCCTACACACACTAGGGACAATTTACAATTATACCAAGCCAATTAACCTTTGGAGCGTGGGAGGAATCTGGAGATCCCAGAGAAAACCCACGCAGGTCACGGGGAGAACGTATAAACTCAGTGCAGACATACACCCGTGGCCAGGATCGAACCCGGGTCTCTGGCGCTGTAAGGCAGCAAATCTAACGCTGCGCCACCGTGCCGCACACTTGAGAGAGCAAATGTGACTCTGTGGTTTAAATGCGACTCTGAAAGACAACACTTGCAGCAATGCTGCACTTCCTCAATATTGCATCGCTTTCTGCGCTCACGTTTCTGTACTTGCCACCCTCAACCTTCTGACTCAAAGAAGAGATGAGAGACGAGATATTGGCGAATTATAAAACAAAGTTAAAACTGAAAATCAAGAGAAGATCCACTGAAAACTATTCTTGACTGGTTGTATTACGCAGAAGAGAAAGGGTTGGTTGGAAATTGCTCATAAAACAAAAAAACAAATTACTCGAAGGTAGTAGCAATACCAATTTGGTCAATCGTTATAAAGAATCCAATCTATCCTTTTAATGCGTTTGTTCTCTCGATGTGCGCTGGAGCAGTGATCATCACCTATCCCTAGTGATAGCTCTGCCTCTCTTGGTGTCACCCTTGTATCTGAAGGTTGTTGGTTCAAGTCCAACACCGGGAGGAAACCAGAGCCCCTGGAGGAAGCCCACCTGGTCACAGGGAGTACGTGCAAACTCCACATAGGCAGCACCAGAGGGCAGGATCGAACTGGGGTCTCTGGCAGTGTGAGGCAGCCGCACTACCAGCTGCACTGCTATGTTGCCCTTAACATTGAAAGGGTGCCTGTGAAGACACCACGAAAATGGTGCGAGTGGCACTGCAGAAATACAAGTGCTTCCCTTCTCTTAGGAATACACTTAAGGAATATGTGGAGCACACTGAGACTGGGGGCTAAACATTGCCATGATAGTTCAACATGGGGACAGGCCCTTCGGCCCACAATGTCCATGCTGAACATGGTGCCCATTTAAACTAATCCCTTCTGCCTGCACGTGATCCATATCCCTCCATTGTAAGCTTGGGGTGAGGGGGAAAAGAGTTAACAGGAACCTGTAGGGCTGTAGAACGAGGAGGGAGTTGACGCACGTACTATCACACCATTGAAAGGATATTTGGACAGATACATGGATAGGAAAGATTTAGGGGGATAGGAGCAAAATATGGGAAGTTGGGACTAGTGTAGATGAGCCATCTTTTTCGGCATGGGCAAGATGGGCCGAAGGGCCTGTAACCTCGCTGTGTGACTCTAAGATATTCCCAGCATTAGTTTAGTTCAGAGATACAGCGCGGAAACAGGCCCTTTGGCTCACTGAGTCTGCACCGACCAGCGACCCCCGCACATGAACACTATCCGACACGCACTAGGGACAATTAACACTTAAACCAAGCCAATTAACTTACAAACCGTACATCTTTGGAATGTGGGAGGAAACCGAAGAACCGATGAGGGGGGATCTTATAGAAACTTACAAAATTCTTAAGGGGTTGGACAGGCTAGATGCAGGAAGATTATTCCCGATGTTGGGGAAGTCCAGAACTAGGGGTCACAGTTTAAGGATAAGAGGGAAGTCTTTTAGGACCGAGATGAGAAAATCATTTTTTACACAGTGGTGAATGTGGAATTCTCTGCCACAGAAAGTAGTTGAGGCCAGTTCATTGGCTATATTTAAGAGGGAGTTAGATGTGGCCCTTGTGGCTAAAGGGATCAGGGGTATGGAGAGAAGGCAGGGATGGGATACTGAGTTGGATGATCAGCCATGATCATATCGAATGGCGGTGCAGGCTCGAAGGGCCTAATGGCCTACTCCTGCACCTGTTTTCTATGTTTCTATGTTTCTATGTTTCTATCTCATAGACATCTTATACTGGGCTCTTATTGAAACATATAAAAATTCTTAAGGGATTGGACAGGCTAGATGCAGGAAAAATGTCCCCCTTGTTGGGGGAGTCCAGAACCAGAGGTGACAGTTTAAGAATAAGGGGTGGGCCATTTAGGACTGGGATGAGGAAAAACGTTTTCAGCCAGAGAATTGTGAATATGTGGAATTCTCAGCCGCAGAAGGCAGTGGAGGGGAATTCACTGGAAATATTCAAGAGAGAGTTGGATGTAGCTCTTAGGGCTAACGGAATCAATGTATATGTGGAGAAAGCACGGACAGGGTACTGATTCTGGATGATCAGCCATGATCATATTGAATGGTGGTGCTGGCTCAAAAGGGCCGAATGGCCTACTCCTGCACCTATTTTCTATGTTTCTATCGGAGCAAACCCACGCAGGTCACGGGGAGAACGTACAAACTCCGTACAAACAACACCCTTGGTCAGGATCGAACCCAGGCCTACTGCCGCTGTAAGGCAGCAACTCTACCGCTGCGCCACCGTGCCGCCCTAGGGTCCGTGCTGGGAACCTTGCCTGGCCCGGGGACTCCCAGCCCGTCCTGTCCTGCTTTGCCCAGCGCCCGGGATAGCGATAGGGCCTTGCTCCCCTCAGTGCAGTGAGCACAGCATCGACTAACGCTGGAGGTATTAGGACTAAATAATTGCAAGCTCATTTCTTTTTCCCTTCAAATAAGAAAAGCACAGATGGGAAAAATTAATCAATTCAGTTCATTGTTCTGTAAAAACCTTCTCATTACATCTCTTTGCCTTTTGAATGACTTCAGAGTTCAAGCATCCATTACCCTACCCAAAAGACCACTCCAGGTATTGATCATTCTCTGCTGTAAGAATTACTTCCTGAGATCAGACATGAACCTGCCTTTTACTAATTTATACCCATGCCCCTTATACTGCAGTCCTGGTTTAACTCGAAATATTGATTCACCCTTTCTGTTCCGCTTAGAATCTAATATATCTCCATACGATCGTGTCTCATTCACCTCCTGTTAAAGCGGAGGAATCTATGTATTTCTAACCTATCCTCACATCGTGTTCATCCGACATTGGCATTGTCCTTTCTACACTAGCGATTCAATACACCCCTCGTCTTCTGTTGACACACCAAAGGTAACAGGAGGAGAGTCACAGCTTTAAAAGGAGCACATACTAGATAGGCACAAAAAGCTGGAGTAACTCAGCGGGCCAGGCAGCATCTGTGGAGAGAAGGAATGGGTGACGTTTTGGGACGAGACCAGAGGCGATGTTTTGGGCCAGAACCCTTCCTCAGTCCCGACCAAAAATGTCACCTATTATGAAGAAGGGTCTGAAGAAGGGTCTCGAGACCCTTCTTCAGACTGAGAGTCAGGGGAGAGGGAAAGTAGAGGTATGGAAAGGTACAGAAGAAATCAGAGCTGGCACCGATGACAGTTGTTCACTGGTTGGTGCGGACTCAGTGGGCCAGGGGACCCGTTTCCAGGCTGTATCTCTACACTAAACTACATCCCAGCGATGGTGAATTAGTCACAAAAACCACGCTCACATCCCAATGGTGCAATGGCACTTTAATGTTACATGTGTCAAGGTACAGTGAAACTATTCTTTTGTATACAGTTCAGTAAGAATCTTACCATATATAGGCATGATCATATTCAAGAGTGTAAGAATAGGCAGGGCACATGAGGCAGGGCAGGGCACATGATGCGCTACATTTCCAGTGGCATCTTGTACCCTTCAAGGGCTGTTTCAATGGTGTTGTGTAGAGTTAGAGGGGCCAGCTGTTAGAGGGGCCAGCTGTCAGAGGGGCCAGCTGTCAGAGGGGCCAGCTGTTAGAGGGGCCAGCTGTTAGAGGGGCCAGCTGTTAGAGGGCGTTAAAATTAGGTCCCGTTTTCCTGAAGAAAGGTCCCGACCCGAAACGTCAACTGTCCATGTTCACCAGAGATGCTGCCTGACCCGCTGAGTTACTCCAGCACTTTGTGTCCTTTTGTGTATTAATCAGCATCTGCAGTTCCTCGTCTCCACGTCTGCCCGGTTTTCCATGGCAGTTGGATGTAACAAATTCATGCCATGGGTGGTGCAGCGGTAGAGTTGCTGCCTTACAGCGCCAGAGACTTGGGTTCGATCCTGACTACGGAGTTTGCACGTTCTCCCCGTGACCTGCATGGGTTATCTCCGGGTGTTCATAAGTCTATAAGTTCCAGGAGCTGAATTGGGCCATTCGGCCCATCAAGTCTACCCCGCCATTCAAACATGGTTGATCTATCTTTCACTTAATCCCATTCTCCTGCCTTCTCCCCATAACCACACTAATAACGATTCATACTAATCAAGAAGGATGCTCCAATTTTCTCCGGGCACTCCGGTTTCCGCCCACACTCCAAAGTCGGACAGGTTTGTAGGTAAATTGGCTTTGGTAAGATAGTAAATTGTAAATTGCCCCTAGTGTGTGCAGGATGGGGATCGCTGGTCGGCGCGGACACGGTGGACCGAGGGGCCTGTTTGCAAGCTGTATCTCAAAACTAAACTAAAGTTAGGAGTTCTCCCTGTTGTCGGGAATGACGTGTATCCCCCCCCCCCCCCCCCTCACTGTAGGATCACCAACACAAAGAGGATATCAGGTCAACATGGCAAGTGGTGGCAATTCCTAGTGCACAGGCTGTATATCTAACCTTCCAACAGTGTCTGCACTTCACATGTACTCCAGAGCTGCTGAAGTACCACGAAGTACAATCTCCATCCACGAAAGGCTCTCGACTAGTGCAACGCTTGCTACTAACTGACTGCACGACGGCTCAGTCAGTCATTGTTATTTATAACCAGCTTCACGACAAGGCTGATCACAGCCTCCTCTGCCGCAGTCAGCGGCTACAGACTGAGATGTGGTCATATTTGTTTTGAATTTGATTTGCATAATTAAAGTTGAGCCTGGATTTTCATGCAGGCTGGGGCAGGCTGCACGGTTCTGTGTCCAAGTGCTGACGGAAGTTCCGGTCGCATCAACGGCCCACGTGCGCGCACGTCGATGTCAACTTGCAAATGTTTGTGCAAATATGCTCTTGATTACCCGGCTGCATTTTGTATACGTGTAATAACTGGGATTCAGCAACAACAAATGCACAGGTCGTTCCCCCGAGGCAGCAGGCACTCCTGCGTGGCAGCTCCAGCACACCACATGCAATATATTTTCCATTTTCTTGGAAGAGTTTGGAAAGTTTAAGGGCGAAAGTTTGGTTTCATTTCCCTCATCTCTGCAAATGTCTTCACTCACGCACGCACACACACACACACACACACCACAGCACACACACCCACACCCACACACCATGACATGCACACACACACACACACCATGTTGCGCACACACACACAAATTCATACCATGGTGCGTGTACACTCATAACAGACAGACACGCGCACACACACATTACAGCACACACACACACACACACACACACACACACACACACACACACACACACACACACACACACACACACACACACTCTGACATGCACAAACACACACACATACCATGATGTGCACACACGCACACAAATTCATACCATGGTGCGTGTACACTCACTCACAACAGACACATACGCACACGCTATTGCACACACGTTCATACACACCCACTCGCACACACCATGACATGCACAAACACACACACACACACACACACACACACACACACAAATTCATACTATGTTGCGTGTACATTCACACTCACAACAGACAGACATGCACACACACACACACACACACACACACACACACACACACACACACACACACACGTGGTGTTGATGCTCAGAGCCAGGGCATTCGGCCCATCGGAGTCGTGTTCAATACCAGCTGATGCCATCGACATTAAACTTTTCTCCCTCGCCCATTAATCAAGCTTCCCCTGAAATGCATCAAACTATTCGCCGCAAGTATCCCTGGTCCATTCGAGCTCCACATTCTCACCGCTCTCTGTCTGCGCAGTCAGTGGTGAGGCTTTGGACTCAGCTCCATGCTCTGATCTCCACTGTATCACCCAGCTCCAGGTGTTATTGTCTTGGGCTCCCTTCTCCTTTCTCAGCTGCCTGGCCATGGTTCAGCTTCAGCAGGGGCGGAGGGACAGAGGCCGCTCTCGACATCCCCTCACTGACTGGAATATTTGTCATTTTCAAGCATCAACTAGTGCTCGAGAACTTCCCTAAAGGACCAAAGTCTGCAACTGTACTTTAGTTTAGTTTAGAGATACAATGTGGAAACAGGCCCTTCGGCCCACCGAGTCTGTGCCGACTAGCGATACCCGCACATTAACACTGTCCTACACATTAGGGAGAATTTGCAATTTTTCTGAAGCCAATTAACCTACAAACCTGTATGTCCTTGGAGTGTGGGAGGAAACCAGAGCTCCCGGAGAAAACCCACGTGGTCATGGGCAGAACGTACAAACTCCATACAGACAGCACCCACAGTCAGGATCAAACCCGGGTCTCTGGCGCTGTAAGGCAGCAACTCTACCGCTGCGCCACCGTGCCGCACTGTAGGCAGCAAGTCAGCACACAGAGGGACCAGGGGGACCTTCTTCTGCAAGGAAGTTTGTTTAACATGTTATCCTAAACGCAACACCCTCTCAATAGGCAGCGCAGTGGCGCAGCGGGTAGAGCTGCAGCCTCATGGCGCCAGAGACCCGGGTTCGATCCTGACCTCGGGTGCTGTCAGTGTGTGGAGTTTGCACCCTCTCCCTGTGACCATGTGGGTTTCCTCCGGGTGACCCGGTTTCCTCCCACATCCCAAAGTTTTAGGTTAAATGGCCTCTGCAAACTGCCCCCTAGCATGCAGGGAGTGGATGAACAATGAATGAATGAATGAATGATACTTCAAGGAGGATAACACAGGACTGGAGTGAACATTGGTCAGCATGGACTCGGTGGGCCGAAGGGCCAGTTTCAATGTTGCATCTCTCGATGCTCTGGTGCTTGACCTCTGGGTGTGGGCATCTCCATCAAGTGAATGACTGTAGGATATCAGTGCATCAGCAGCATCCGTGCAGCTGTGATCGGAGTGCCACTAGACACTGGGCAATGGGATGGGTTTTAGTTTAGTTTAGAGCTGTCTGTGTGGAGTTTACTCATTCTTTCCTCTGACCGTGTGCGTGGGTTTCTTCCGGTTCCCTCCAACATTCCCAAAGAGACGTGCGGGTTTGTGGGCTAATTGACCTCTGCAGGGAGTGGATGTGAAAGTGAGCTAACGTGGAACTAGTGCGAACGGGTGATCGATGGTCAGCGTGGACTCGGTGGGCCGAAGGGCCTGTTTCCACGTTGCATCTTTCAATCAATCAATTGATCTTCACTAGACACAAAATGTTGGAGCAACTTAGCGGGACAGGCAGCATCTCTGGAGAGAAGGAATGGGTGACGTTTCGGGTCGAGACCCTTTATAGCCAATTAATCTACAAACCTGCATGTCTGGAATGTGGGAGGAAATCGGATGGTCAGATTGAACTTTATTGACTTCCATCACAGTGAGGAATGTGGAATCCACTGTGGTGGATGTTTATATTAGCTTTTATGTGGTTGTGTATCTTGTTGTTTTTCACTTAGTATGGCTGTATGGTAACTCCAATTTCACTGCACCTTAACTGGTACATGTGACAATAAACTGACCTTGAAATCTTGAAACCAGAGCATTGGCAGAAAACCCACGGTGTCACAGGTGGAGCCGTTCAGACAGCACCGACAGACAGATTGATCCCAGGTCTTGGGACCTGTAAGGCAGCAACTCTACCGCAGGCCAGGTAAGGTTAGGATGAAAAATAAATGGCAAGCTTGCTGCCAGTGGTCAGATTCTACAAAGAAGTCTTCTTCAAGAAGTAGATATTGAGCACTTAAGACAAATCCATTTTACATAGCACCTGTTGTGCAGCAATAAAAAAGGACACAAAGTGCTGGAATAACACAGCGGGTCAGGCAGAAGCTCTGAAGAACATGTTCTCCAGAGATGCTGCCTGACCTGCTGTGTAAGAATCTTAGAGTCATACAACATGGAAACAGACTCTTCAGCACAACTTGCCCACGCCAACCAACATGTCCCATCTACACTAGTCCCACCTGCCTATGTTTGGCCCATATCCCTCTAAACCTATCCTATCCATGTACCAGTCTAAATATTTCTTAAATGTTGCCCCAACTATCTCCTTTGGCAGCTCAGTCCAAACAGCCACCGCCCTTTGTGTCAAAAAGTTACCTATCATGTTCCTATTAAATCCTTACCCGTATCACCTTAAACCTATGTCCTCTGCTTCCCGAGTTACTCCAGCAATTTGTCTATTTAAAAAAAATTATAAACCAACATCAGCAGTTCCTTGTTTCTCCATCTGTTCTGTAGCAAGTGGCCCTGGTCCTTTGGGAGAGGATTACTGAGGCACAAGTGGATGAGAGTCGGCAAGATGACCCAAAGCTCAGTGCAAGGGGTGGATTTTTCCGTTCAACTTAAAAGGAGGGAGGGAGGGAATTGACTGGGAAATTTCAGGAATGAGTTGCAGGTCCTTAGTGAACCCCCAGCCCAATATGCGTTCGACATTAAGGGAGCAATTAAAATCCAGGGATGATCAAGAGACCTGAATGGAAATATCAGTGGGATCGAGGTCTCGAGGAGATTACACACACACACAGCAACTCTTGTGTATTCCTGGTCCCTGTATTAAATGCAAGCAAACTCCGCTGCTTCATAAAAACGAGCTGTACTCCTTCCTTTCTTGAACAAGAGGATGTTGACAGAGTGCAAGTTATATTTTTGTTATCCAGCCGAATGATACACATGGTTTTTGCCATCACACCTTTGGCAAATAATTCCAAATGGATGCAATCCTCCGCAGAATATTCACCAAGGCAATAAAATTAGTAATTTTAGCAGCGATGAAAATGGTAGGGTGGGGATGGCTAGTTTTTGTTAAGCAAATATTGGGCATGATTCATATATAAACTGAGCGGAGAGAAAAAAAATTAAACAGATCTGTTAGTGAGATGTGTGTGAAGTCGTACAAATTAATCATAAATCTCGGTTAAAAATTAATTTAGACTCTCATTTCTTTAGAAGCCTTTTTCCCCAATAAGTTTAAATCATGATCGAAATTACTGTTGATTTACAGCAGCATATAATATTAATTAAATGTAGAAAGTAAAATAGTATGTAATATAACAAAATACACACTGCTGGGTAACCAAACATTTATGACCCTTGGCTCTAACTCTCTAGGGCTTACAGTGGTGGGTTTTTTGTAACATAAATGATTAGCAATTGCCATTTTCTGGAGGTGATTTTTGCAACAACACAGCTTTTGGGGAGAGGGTTTCTGCGTTAAATCCACCATGGAAATTCTCTCCGTTTAAGAGGGGAATTGAACCCGCCTTAAGCCCTCTAGGAGTTAAGCACAGACCACGCAGCCCAGGACTAATTGATTTTCTAAATCGTTTATTTTATTAGAAATTCTCCACTTTGTTCATTAAGGAGATCTGAAATGAGGCATTATTCTGCTTTCCAATTAAAATTTAATATTCAAATATTATTACGGATGCTGGGAGAATGCTGAACCCAGGGCTCTGGTAACGTGTGTGAGGCAAGGTTTTTTTTGGAGTTGGACCGTGGCTTATGAGAATCATTACTGTCCAGGTTTGACAAGGCACTGACTGCTTCTTCCTGTAGTCCAGGTAATGCAGTTTAATCCATTTATCCAGTTGGCTGGGCTCAGTGTGTTTACTCAAGCACTCTTGTTGCTGGGTTCCGTGCAATCTCAAACACTACAGTGCTTGACTCCAGGGCTGAACTGTAGGGCAGCACCAAACGCGATCCACAACCACCCTAGTGCTTTGTGGCTGTGCTACTTTATTTCATAGAGTCACCCGGAGTGGAAACAGGCCCTTTGGCCCAACTTGCCCACACCATGCTTCACTGGGATTAGTGTAACATGTCCTAGCTGCACTAGTCCCACCTGCCCGCATTTGGTCCTTATCCCTCCAAACCTGTCCGATCCGAGGTATAATGACATTCATTTTTGTGTATTCAGTTCGTGCTGCCTTTCCGATGGGACGTGCAAACCAAGGACTTGATTACACTCCTGGATTGTGTTGGATATTGGCAGCCATCAGTTGGGGCAATGGGAGTTACTAATCTGTGTCCTGGCCATTATCTAGCACCCAGTCAACATCTGCCCATTGCTGTGGGTGCGAACCTGGGCTGCTATCAAGCGTCACATATCCAAAACTAAGACAATGTCAATGGCTGCAAGGTTTCTTCAGCCACCCTGAAAGGAACATGTAAGACCTCAGATAGACTCAGCGGGACAGGCAGCATCTCTGGAGAGAAGGAATGGGTGACGTTTCGGGTCGAGACTCTTCATCAGATGGATGGTCGGCATGAATAGAAAAGTGAAAGAAAGACTGGGGTCTTACATGTGCAGGAAGGAACTGCAGATGCTGGATTAAACCGAAGATAGTCTGAAGAAGGGTCTCAACCTGAAACATCACCCATTCCTTCTCTCCAGAGATGCTGCCTGTCCCACTGAGTTACTCCAGCATTTTGTGTCTATCTTCGGTTTATCCGCAGTTCCTTCCTACACATGGAAGACCCCAGTCTTTCTTTCCCTTCTCTCTTCCATCAAACATTTGGGGTTGGATTCCCAGGACTGCCTGACTCACTTGCATTCATGGATCAAGCTTACAGTCACTTCCACAGGCCCACACGGATAACCTTCCAGAAACGAGACAAGATTCATCGGCTGAATCTTAAACTAAACTATTAAATTATCTCATGTGCTCATCTTGAGGGGGGTGGGGGTGCACAGTGGCGCAGCAGTAGAGTTGCTGCCTTACAGCGCCAGAGACAGCGCTAGTTCAATCCTGACTACAGGTGCTGTCTGTAGGGAGTTTGCATGTTCTCCCCGTGACCACCCAAGTTCCAAAGACGTGCAGGTTTGTAAGTTAATGGGCTTCTATAAATCGCCCCTAGTGTGTAGGATAGACCTAGTGCATGGGTGATCGCTG
Organism: Amblyraja radiata; assembly: GCF_010909765.2. Taxonomy (NCBI): domain Eukaryota; kingdom Metazoa; phylum Chordata; class Chondrichthyes; order Rajiformes; family Rajidae; genus Amblyraja; species Amblyraja radiata. The sequence continues at coordinate 9,190,978 of NC_045986.1, read as the reverse complement.
GTCGGCCCGAACTAGGTGTGCCAAAGGGCCTGTTTCCGTGCTGTATCTCTAAAATAAAGTAAGTATCGACCTTGAGGGAACCCAAGCTAGGCCTCACCTCAATAGCATGAGGTTGACCTTCAGTCATTATGGATCATCCGGCCACTGCCACGTTGCCAGCTGTGGGATCTTGCTGTGCATCAACAGGCCGGCGGGGTCTCCTCCATTACAACAAGAGCCATCCTTCCAAATACCTCAGCAGTCTGCACCCCAGCGGTATGAACATTGACTTCTCTAATGTCAGGTAGTCCTTACTTTCTCCTCCCCTTCTCAGCTCTCCCTCAGCCCACTGGCTCCTCCTCTTCCTTTCTTCTTCCAACCCCCCCCCCCTCTCACATCGCCCCGATATTGTGCAAAACCCAAAATGAATCCCGGAGTCCCTCGTGCAACTTAGTGAGTTGGTGGTTAAGAAGGAACTGATGATGCTGGAAAATCGAAGGTAGACAAAAGTGCTGGAGAAACTCAGCGGGTGCAGCAGCATCTATGGAGCGAAGGAAATAGGCAACGTTTCGGGCTGAAACCCTTCGAAATAGGCAACGCTTTGGCCTGAAACGTTGCCTATTTCCTTCGCTCCATAGATGCTGCCTCACCCGCTGAGTTTCTCCAGCATTTTTGTCTCCCTTCCAAATACCTCATTATCCCTACGGTGCATCGGGATGTTCGGAAGGGAATGTGAGAGGCGCCGCTAAATGCAGGAGCTTCACTCTTCCTCACCGCAAGTTGTTTCAGCTATCGGCGAGGTCTGCTTGCTCAGAACGCCAGGCCCAGCATTTATATTTGACTTTTTCCATCAAGATCGGGAACAATCAGACCTGTCATACCAGCAGAACACACCTAGAATGTGGCTATTGTTTGTTTTTCAAAGAATTACTATAATTCTATTTCGGTAAAGTTGAATAGAAGCTAAACTTGTTCATCCTTTATAAGGCTGGCCTGGTATCTTCCAGATCCAGTTTAACCTTGTTTGTTAACTGATCTAGTTTAGTTACACGCTTTAATGCTAGCTCTTGGAGTGCAAGTTCGCTGACTAACCTGATGAGGGATTAACGGCACTGGGCCTCTGCTTGCTGGAGTTTAGAAGAATGAGGGGGGGGGGTCCTCATTGAAATGTACAGAATAGTGAAAGGCTTGGATAGAGTGGATGTGGAGAGGATATTTTCACTAGAGGGAGAGTCTAGGTCATAAATCCTCAGAATTAAAGGATGTTCTTTTAGGAAGGAGATGAGGAGGAATTTCTTTAGTGGTGGTGAATCTGTGGAATTCTTTGCCACAGAAGGCTGTGGAGGCCAATGGATTTTGTAAGGCAGAGATAGATTCTTGATTAGTACGGGTGTCAGAGGTTATGGGGAGAAGGATGGAGAATGGGGTTAGGAGGGAGAGATAGATCATCCATGATTGAGTGGCGGAGTAGGCTTGATGGGCTAACTGGCTTAATTCTATCACTTATGACCTTATGATCTTATGACCCAAAGTTACCCAAAGGTGAAAAGCCAACGTGTTCTACTCCATCTATTCCCAAGGACTCCTTCAACGACCACCTCCTGGTCACACCAGGGTTTGGGATGGTTGCAGAGTGATCAACTCTGGCCTTTAAAGCTGCCTTGAGTCTCAAGAAGGGTCTCGACCCGAAACCTCACCTATCCATGCTCTCCACTGATGCTGCCTGAGCCGCTGTGTGACTCAAACATTTAGCATCTATCTCCAGGACATTTCACGGCAGCTAAAGGCAGTCTCTTTCACAACCCGTGCTCCCCTTTCTACCCTGTCGTAATAGGATTAGCTCAGCTTCAGAGTGCTTAAGCGGGGTGTTACCTACTCCCAGCTCTCCAGGAACGCCCTGCGGCAGAGATTCCGGCCACAGTCCCACCTCCGCCACTGCCTAGTGTACAAAATCATGAGAGGAATAGATTGGGTAGATGCACAAAGTCTCTTGCCTGGAGTAGGGGAATCGAGAACCAGAGGGTATTAAGGTGAGGGGGGGGGGGGGTGGAAATTTAATAGGAATCTGAGGGGTGACTTTTACACAGAAAGGGTGGTTGATGCATGGAACAAGCTGCCGGAGGAGTAGTTGTGAAGGTGCTATTGCGATGTATAAGAAATATTTAGACAGGTACATGGATGGGACAGGTTTAGTGGGATATGGGCAGGTGGGACTATAGATGGGACATGTTGGCTGGTGTGGGCAAGTTGGGCCGAAGGGCCTGTTTCCACGTTGCAAGGCTCTATGACCTTAATAGGGCGCGGGGATGTCCAGTCTGTCACACCTGGTGAAGCATAGCACAGAACCATGCCCCCTGAGGAACTGCAAAGGTGAACAACCTCCTCACCCGGAGAATCCCACCCTTATTTGCCCCACTTCCCCTTCTATCCGAGCACCGAACATCACGGATCATTAACTCCAGACTGGACTGACAATTTGTCCGCTTCGGTTCAAATCCCACCAGGGTAACTAGAGAATTTAAATTCAGTTCATTAAACAAACTGGAATTGTCAGCTGGTAGCCATGAATGCAATGAATTGTATTAGAAAGCTATCTAGTTGCAGTATCGTCCTTCAGAGAGGTTAAGGCACCAGCCTGGTCCAGCTGTATGTGACTCCAGACCCATGGCACAGTGCATTAACCTTCACCACCACCTGAAGAGTTTGTACAAGGCACCAGTTCAGGGGCAAAAATGTCACCTTGTTACCACAGTACACATCATGAGTTCATTTGTTATAGGAGCAGAATTATGCCATTCGGCCCACCGAGTCTACTCCACCATGCAATCATGGGTGATCTATCTTTCCCTCTCAACCCATTCTCTTGCCTTCTCCCCATTACCGCTGGCACCCGTACTAATTAAGAATCTGTCAATCTCCGCCTTAACAAAAATCCATTGACTTGGCCTCCACCTTGGAATTCATTGTGGCAATGAATTCCACAGATTCACCACCCTCTGATGAAAGAAATTCCTCTTCATCTTCTTTCTAAAGGTACATCCTTTTATTCGGAAGCTGTGGGCTTTGGTCCTAGACTCTCCCACTAGTGGAAACATCCTCTCCGCATCCACTCTATCCAGGCCTTTCACTCTAAGTTTCAATGATGTTCGCCCCCTCATCCATCTAAACTCCAGCGAGTTAAGAAACAACTTCATGAGTGAGTGAGGGGTTACTAAGGTGAGAATGGGCTGGAGACCATGAATGAACAAATGGGTTGGAACTCTAGTCCAATGGTTTCATAGCGGCCCAGTGCCATCAAACGCTCATCATATGTTAACCCACTCATTCCTGGGATCATTTTAAATGAACATCCCAAGAAGAAGAATAAAACATAAATATAACCTAGAATATTGTATAGGCTAGCACAAGAACAGGCCCTTCAGCCCACATTGTCTGTGCTGTAGCTGATGCCAAGACCAACTCTCATCTGCTTGCATATAATCCATAACCCTCCATTCCCTGCATATCCATGCACCTATCTGATACCACTATGGTATCTGCCTCCACCACTAACCCTGGCAGCGAGTTCAGTCACTCACCCGCACTCTGTTAAAACTTGCCCCGCACATCTCAATTAAACTTTATGCTAACGCCCTCTCATATTTGATTTTTCACCTTCAACCTCTAGTATTTGAATTTTCAATCCTGGGAAAAATGTTCTGACTGTCTATCCTATCTATGCCACCCAAGCAGTTTACACCATTCCATCAGGTCTCCCCGTTCCAGAGAAAACAATATGTTTGTCCAACCTCTCCCTGTAGCTAATCCAGGCATCGTTTTCAATAATTGCACAGACTTGGAATGGGACTTAAGTCTCAAGGTCCTGTTTCGGGTGGAGACCCTTCATCAGGGTGAGAGCTTCAGCCATGTGAGAGCCCAGCGATGGCTCCAACAAGGAAGGTGAGATCACCGCGCCAGATGCATGAACTCCATAATCAATTCGATGAACAGGAACCGACACCATAGTGGGTGGATCTGTTCCTTCACCCAGCTTCTGGCAGCTTCAGGTTTCACCAAAGTCATCTCATCACACCATGGGTCCTGAAGATGACGAGCCTTCAGACCGATTGCTGCGTTTCAGAGCGCGGATGCCACGGTTTAGAGTCACACACAGCCTTCCACTCAACTTGCCCACCTCGACCAACATGCCCCGTCTACACTAATCCCACCTGCCTGCGTTTGGCCCATATCCCTCTAAACTCGTCCTTCCATGTACCTGTCCAAATGTTTCTTAAACGTTGCGGTTGTACCTACCTCAGCTACCTCCTCCAGCAGCTCGTTCCATACACCCACGACCCTTTGTGTAATAAAGTTACCCCTCAAGTTCCCATTGAATCTTTCTCGACTCACCTTAAACCTATGTCCTCTGGTTCTCGATTCCTCTGCTCTGGGCAAAGACTGTGCATTTACCAGATCTATTCCTCTCATGATTTTGAACACCTCTATAAGCACCCCTCATCCTCCTGCTCTCCAAGAAATAAACTCCCAGCCTGCTCAACCTCCCCCATTAGCTCAGTCCCCCGAGTCCTGGCAGCATCCTGGTAAATCTTCTCACAACTCTTTCAAGCTTGACAACATCTTTCCTATAACATGGTGCCCAAAACTAAACACTATACTCTAAATGTGGCCTCACCAACGTCTTATACAACAGCAACATGACCTCCCAACTTCTATACTCAGGAGGAGGTGGAAAGACAACAGCGGAATAGTGTTAAAAATACTGGGCCAGTGACAAGCGGCCTGGACTATTGATCTAATGACAGGAGGTCAAATCCCACTGCCACACTGAGGAATTTAAATTTGTAATTAAATAAATCTGAAATAAAAAGCCAGGATCAGCAACCACTATTAAACCATTGGACTACAGTCTACATGTGTTCATTCATGGTCTCCAGCCCATTAGTAACCCCTCACTCACTCACTCATGAACTTGTTTCTTAACTCCCTCCTTAATTCTTAGTGACGGACAATAAATGCAGGTCATAGAGTCATACAGCGTGGAAACAAGCCCTTCGGCCCAACTTGCCCACGCCACCCAACATGGCCCATCTACGCTAGTCCCACCTGTGTGCATTTGGCCCATATCCCTCTAAACCTGTCCTATCCATGTACCTGTCTAATTACTTATTAAATTTTGCCATTAGAACTGCTTCAACTACCGCCTCTGGCAACTCGTTCCACACACCCACCACCCTTTGTGTGAAAAAGTCACCCCTCAGATTCCTATAAAATATTTCCCCCCCTCACCTTAAACCCACGTCCTCTGGTTCTCGATTCCCCTACTCTGGGCCAGAGACTGTGCATCTACCCGATCCATTCCTCCAATATTTAGGACCTATTAAGTAAACGCTGGTGTTCAATGTTACAGTGGATGGAAGCAGCACACTGGGCAGGCTGCACCATGGCACAATTAGTGTTTGCCCAGTGTCTCCTCCTCCCCCCCCCGAATCCCAGCAACACTTCACCATCCAATCATGCCTGATGGCCCAGCCTAAGCCAACACACCCGCCCCATCCCCTGCTCCCTACGGTGTCTGCAAACTTATTGATCTTAACCTTGAACATACTCAGCACTGAACGTCCATGAGGTAAAGGATTCCCAGTAACGACATTTAACATATTGAATAACACAATGACTCAGGCAAGGCAATCCTAAGGACTCGGTGTCAAATTGTCTTGACTCGCAGCAACGTACAATGAAACCTAAAGGGCCTGTCTCACTTGGGCGACATTTGCACGTCATGCAGAGGATTTTGCACATCCCAAAATCCTGGGACGCCGTGCGCGACTGCACGTCACCGTCTATGTCACCACGCACCATGCGCGCATCACGTGCGCTTCACGACGTGTAAATGATGTAAATTGGACCAAAATAAGTGTTTCGTTTCAATCTTATTCGTTGTTCGACTAATTAAAGAAGGCAGGCGTAATTTATCTTTGGTTTTGTTAGTGCTCTATTTATGGCGCTCACGGAAGATTCATTAACTTGTAGTTAAGATATGTCTGCTATGTTAAAAGTTGGATTTATGGTTTAATAGCAATAACAGTTCTTCATGGATCCCACCATGAGATATCAGTGATTAAAGTCTCATTGTGTGCATTTACAAACTCCCATCTGACGTGGTGGGGGATGGGATTGCACAAACTGATGCAGACTTGCTGTCCAACAAACAGGGATTATTTTTAGAAATGGGTCTGATGTTTCATCCATGTTGGCTCAATTTTAAGCTCGGGCTAAAAAATGTGCCAAATCATTTTGCATGTTTGTGCTCAGGGTGTCCAACACTGGACAAGGCTCGCTCTGCACGTTGACGTCAAGCCCAATAGACATCTCGGGGAATGGACTTCCAAACAGGCGATATAGTCAAGTAACTGCGTGTTTCTGTCGCACTGTTCAGAACTCAAAAGGCTCCAAAGTGCGACAGAGACAAAGTGCTATTGGTCAGGGGATGATCTGGCAGCTGATCTGGCCTAACGACAACTTTCTTGATTAGTGCGGGTGTCAGGGGTTACGGGGAGAAGGCGGGAGAATGGGGTTGAGAAGGAAAGATAGATCAGCCAAGATTGAATGGTGGAATAGACTTGATGGGCAGAATGGCCTAGTTCTGCTCTTAGAACTGATGAACTTATAGACTTGTGAACCAGAGAGCAGTCCTGAGTTATTATCTACCTCATTGGAGACCCTCAGACTATCTTTAATTGGACTTTACGGGACTTTATATTTCACTAAAGGTTACTAATGTTATTATGTATCTGTACACTGTGGACGGCTCGATTGTAATCATGTATTGTCTTTCCACTCACTGGTTAGTAGGCTTTTAACTGTACCTTGGTACATGTGACAATGAACTAAACTGAACAACGTCAAGCCAGTGAAGCTTTGAATGTGCACTAGCTGTTATAATGGAGAAAGCGCAGCAGCTAAAATATGCACGATAAATCCACGCAAATAGCAATGAGGTAAATGACTGTTTGATCTACTTTTAGATATTGTATGTGGAGGAGGAAGAAGTGGAGATGATGTCCAATTCTTCCTTGGATTGTGCCAAAGCCAACCACAACAACATATGGGACCCGGATTTAACTCTCTGAAAGACAACATCCCTTCTGAGCGCAGCACTGGGAAGTCAGCCTTGATCTTCGTACTGGCTCATTTGAACCCAAACCCCCCCCCAATCCCACTGTTCTCCACGTTTCCAGTGTGCAAGAAGGAACTGCAGATGCTGGTTTACATCGAAGCTGCTGGAGTAACTCAGCAGGACAGGCAGTACCTCTGGACAAAAGGAATAGGTGAAGCTTCGGGTCGAGACCCTTCTTCAGGCCCCAAACTTCCAGTGTATAGATTGGCCTCAAGTCTCTGTAGCTCCAACCTTTTACCAAGTCCAGCTCATAATTCAGGCATCTCATTGCCCAAGTCAAATAACGGTCGTCTCCCACAGTCACACACGGATTAAATAACCCATCGTGGTGGCGCAGCGGTAGAGCTAATGCCTCACAGCAACAGAGACCCGGGATCCTGACCACAGGTGCTGTCTGTGCGGAGTTTGTACGTTCTCCCTGTGATCTGCGAGGGTTTTCTTCGAGATCTTCGGTTTCCTCCCACACTCCAAAGACATACAGGTTTGTAGGTTACTTGGCTTGGTATAAAATGTTAAATTGTCCCTGGTGCTCATTTGTGGGGCTCGTTGGTCAGTGCGGGCTCGGTGGGCCGAAGGGCCTGTTTCCGCACTGTATCTCCAAACTAAACTAAACATGGCCACTGTAATTTCTACAGCTCTTGGCTGCAGATGATGGAGCCCAGAGACACATGCAATTCCTCCTTTAAAACAGAACGGGAAAAAAAAGCAAGCCCATTTGGTATGCACATTTCCAAGAGTATTCCATTAGGGGTGTGTGTGTGTGTATGTGTGTGCATGTGCGCATACTTGTGCGTGTGCGCATACGTGTGCGTGTGTGTATGTGTGTGTGTGTGTGCGTGTGTGTTTGCCAGCAACTCTCTGCTTGCAGCAGTTCAGGCTCTGAGTAGATGTGTCTGAAAAAGGGCCTTGACTCCAAACGTCACCTATTCCTTTTCTCCAGAGGTGCTGCCCGATCCGCTGAGTTACTCCAGCATTTTGTGCCCATCTTCGGTTTAAACAAGCATCTGCAGTTCCTTCCTACACAGATGTGACTACACGCACGTTGGACTTTTAATATGGAGCAAAAGATGCCAATTTGCCCATATTTGGACAAAGAATCAATAAAAGAGGAAATAGAAAAAGGGTTTGGAATATCAAAGTCCTGCTGATAATAATGTGCTTTTTATGGCCGTTATAAATGAAGATATCGTTCTGCAAAAAGTGACATATTCATACGCAGTATCAAAAATGTTGTGCTCTGGTTCAGTGGGGATTTTTTAGGATCACGGATGTATTTCTTGCTGGTATTTGCCATCAGTGTACTGTTGACGTGTGATCACTCCAAGGTATTTCTGCCCAGTATCTTGGTCTTTCCATCACCAGCCACAAAATTCCACTCCCATGTTGGGAAGAATCACGGAGGCTGGAATTTCCATTCTCCGCACAGCACTTGAACCTCTCCAGAGCTGAACGAGCCTCGACTTTGGATCTGGACGGAAAACCTTTGCACTCTTTGTTTGTGGGTGAAGACTTTGAGCGGTTCTGATATAACTTATCTGAAGGAAACAGGTAGTTTCATCGAAACATTTTGGCCAATTAAACAATCACAGGTTTTCAGGGCATTGGCATGACTTTATTTTTTTTCCCTCGTGCTTGCCAAAAGAATCTGGAAGAAGAGTCTCGGCCCGAAGCGTCACCCATTCCTTCTCTCCAGAGATGCTGTCTGACCCGCTGAGTTACTCCAGCTTTTTGTGTCTATCTTTGGGTTAAACCAGCATCTGCAGTTCCTTCTTACACAAAAGATTTTGGATGTTGTGCGCAAAGACTTTGTTTGCTATCGTAGCGTTTAAGAAACATTTAGGCAGGTACATGAACAGGACAGGTTTAGAGGGACACGGGCCAAGCGCAAGCAGGTGGGACTGGTGCAGATGGGGCGCGTTGGTCGGCGTGGGCAAGTTGGCCTGTTTTCACACTGTATGAGGATATTCAACTGAGTGGAACTGCTGCGAAGAAGGGCAACTTAATTCCATCCATTCACCTTGGTCACAGAGTCACTGAGCATGGAAACAGGCCCTTCGGCCCAACACGTTCATGGCAACCAAGTTTTGTAAGCAAATTAGTCCCATTGGCTTGCATTTGGCCCACATCCCACAAAACCTTTCGTATCCAAGTCCTGTAACCCCTCATATCCTGACTGGAAAATCTCCCGTTCAACCTCAGCTCTCCATTTGTTTTTAATGGACTTTAATCCCCAACTAATTAGCTTTTAATAACGCAAATATCTTCAGATTTCCGTTCTCTGTGCTCCACACGGTGTATTTCTGGTGGTCACCATAGTAAACTGAACTTGAATTATTATAGCATCATCTATCAAAACAGCCAACTTTGTCAACCACTTGACTCTGGACTTAAACAAAAGTAGAAATGTACCACTCTTCGCCTGGATTGGTTATGGACACCGGCTTAGGGAAAGGCGGCATCTTGTGTGTGTGGACAAAAATGCTGGAGAAACTCAGCGGATGAGGCAGCATCTATGGAGCAAAGGAATGGGTGACGTTTCAACCCGAAACGTTACCCATTCCTTCGCTCCATAGATGCTGCTGCACCCAGCTGAGTTTCTCCAGCATTTTTGTCCACCTTCGATTGTTCCAGCATCTGCAGCTCCTTCTTAAACATTGTGTGTGCGTGTGAGTGTGTATGTGTGAGTGTGAGTGTGTATGTGTGAGTGTGAGTGCGAGTGCGAGTGTGAGAGTGTGAGTGTGAGTGTGTATGTGTGAGTGTGAGTGTGAGTGTGAGAGTGTGAGTGTGAGTGTGAGCGTGTGAGTGTGTGAGTGTGTGAGTTTGTGAGTGTGTGTGTGAATCCAGAGTGTTGAATTCATTAATAAGCTGTTCGGGACAATAATGATCATGGTATTGGATATGATGTCTCTGCTGGATTTTACGTTTACATGTGCGTTGAGCAAATTCTTATTTAATGAACCTAGATCCACACTTTGCATCATTTGGTTGCAGACTTCAACCCATTGATCCATCCTCACCTCTACCCCTGACTCCCCCCTCTCCCCGATTTAGTTTTGTTTATTAGTATCACGTGTACAGAGGTACAGTGAAAAGTGTTTGTTGCGTGCGATGGTATGATGGTGGTACTTTATTTGTCACGTGTACTGAACTACTGTGAAATTGATTTCTGTTTACAGTTCAGTACAAGTATCACTATACATAAGCATTTGGATACATGTTAAATAAGCATCTCAGATACAGTACAAGTGTATAGCAGTAGTAATAGCAGTAGTCGCTATCCAGTCTGTAAAAAGACTATACATGATTACAATCCAGCCATCCGCATTGACAGATACAGGATAAAGGGTATAATGTTTAGTGCAAGGTAATGTCTAGTGCAAGTAAAGTTGGATTCAAGATAGTCAGAGGGTCTCCAATGAGGTAGATTGAGCTCAGAACCGCTCTCTAGCTCACGAGGGGATGGTTCATTTGCCTGATAACAGCTGGGAAGAAATGTGTAAGAAGGAACTGCAGATGCTGGTTTAAACTGAAGATGGACACAAAAAGCTGGAGTAACTCAGCGGGACAGGCAGCATCTCTGGAGAGAAGGAATGGGTGACGGGAAGGGTCTCGACCTGAAACGTCACCCATTTCTTCTCTCCAGAGATGCTGCCTGTCCCGCTGAGTTACTCCAGCTTTTTGTGTCTATTAACAGCTGGGTAGAAATTGTCTCTGAATCTGGAGGTGTGCGTTTTCACACTTCTCTACCTCTTGGAGAGGGGAGAAGAGCGACTGACCGGGGTGAGACTGGTCCTTGATGATGCTGCTGGCCTTGACGAGGCAGCGTGCGGTGTAGATGGAGTCAATGGAAGGGAGGTTGGGTTTGCGTGATGGTCTGGGCTGCGTCCACAACTCCTTGCGGTCTTGGATGGAGTGTGTGCTATTGCACTAATCTCCCCATCATTGTCCAGAGCACAGGGTTTGGACAATGTTGTGGTTGAGACCAAGTCCCAGAGGTGTGACCTCTGTGACCAATAATTGGTACTTTGACAAATAATTCCCAAAGATACACCGAGAAAAATAGGAGAGTGTCTCCCGTCAACTGCCGTGACCTCGGATGGGAGAGGGTGGTGATCGGCACCATTAGTTAACAGCGAGGTGGAAAGGCAGACCATCCACAGACGTCCACAGCCCATTCACTTACAACCAGACGCACGTTACAAAGAAATTCTCCACCTTTGGGAGTCTGCACTCTGTCGCGATGAGTGGAATACACCGGGTCGCCTTTCTACCCCTGTCGTAATAGGATTAGCTCAGATTCAGAGAGCTTAAGCGGGGTGCTACCTTTACCCTGCCTCTACACGAGCGCCTCGCGGCAGAGACCCCGGTCACGTCGACACCTTCGCCCCCACCAACTGTACAAAATCATGAGAGGAATAGGTCGGGTAGACGCACAGAGTCTACAGAGACGTACAGAGAATCGAGAATAAGAGGGCACAGGTTTGAGGTGAGGGGGAATGATTTAATGGGCATTGGAAGGGTAATATTTTTTTTACACAAAGGATGGTAGGTATATGGAACGAGCTGCCGGAGGAGGTAGTTGAGGCAGGTACTATAGACAATAGACAATAGGTGCAGGAGTAGGCCATTCGGCCCTATGAGCCAGCACCACCATTCAATGTGATCATGGCTGATCATCCCCAATCAGTACCCCCAATCAGGTACTATCGCAATTTTTTTAGCAATCATTTAGACCAGTACGTGGATAAGACAGGCTTAGAAGGATATGGGCCAAATGCAGGCAGATGGGACGTGTAGATGGGGCATGTTGGTCGGTGTGGGCAAGTTGGGCCGAAGGGCCTGTTTCCACGCTGTGTGACTCTATAACTGTACAAAAGGCAGCAGACAATCCCTGAGCAGCGAGCTCTCACAAGCGACAGCGACAGGATTCTTCCTTCAGAATGGTGTCGAGTGTTTGTTTCCAGCCCACCTGGCAGCGGCGGCTGATGCAAAGGATGACACCCTCACACTGTGCAGCGTTCCACGGGGGTGCCAGCCCATAGAGGCGGGACACAGCCCTCCTGCCTGGAAGCTCAGCCCACAGCCTCCACACTCGGGAGGCACGGGCTGTTCCAAAAGGAACCACAGATTTCTCTGGCTAAGACACACACACACACACACACACGCAGAATCCCATGTCTCAGCAACGTGAAACAAGACAAAACGATTGTGGCAACACAACCAGAGTCGGACAGAGGGATGACCCCTGAAAGAATGGGGCGTAACGCGGTCCGAACCAGCGTATATTATATATTTTAAAATTTAATAAGTGTCACGGTTCGGGAAAGGGTGATGAGTAACTGCCAGGAACCAAACTGCCAGCAGCTGCTCGTTCGACCACATTAGCCGTCAATTTATAAGTTTTTGTACAGTTAGATAATCCATTTATAAGGGGTATATAACATAGAATTAATACAGTGGGAAGAGCAGAAACTGGAGGTGAAGCGTATGCAGTGGAGAAATCCAGCAATGTGCGAGGCAGGGGTTTGCCAACAGGGGTGAACATTGCTCGGCAGCGGAATGTGTATTTTGTTACACATGTGAAGCTTGCTCTTGTGACTGAAATGAAATCCAGATTCCACCAGCGTGTGTTTGTAACTCCAATGTTCCCATTTATTTTTATGCAAAAGGGTAAAATAATTCTCGGACTATCTTTAAATAATTCCCCAACTATATACCAGGCAGGACACGCTCCGAGCACTTTCTCGTTCCTTGGGATTATTATTTTCTAACCGCAACGTGTGAAGTATCGGACTATCTAGTCGTTGTCCCTTATATCAAACCTGCATACGTGGAATAAATATAGTAATCTACAGTGATAAACCAGATCTGTCCAGAAAATGACTGGCGGACTTCCTTTACACATCATGTGACAATATTTACACATATACAATGGAACCTTTTTTGGATTAAACCACAGTACAAAAGCACCCAGCACCAAACAAGGTTGAGATTAAGAACCTCATCCACTGGGATTTACTGAAGGATGTCAATTGACATCTCAAGACAGGGACAGAGTGATGAGACTCGGGATAGGACACAAATGAGACTCAGGATAGGACACAGATGCTGGAGTACCTCAGTGGGTCAGGCAGCTTCTCTGGAGGAGATGGAGAGGGACCTTTCTTCAGACTGATTGTGGGGAAAGACAGCTGGAAGGGAGGAGGGGCAGGTAATCAGTTGACAGAGAGCGGAGGGCACAAAGTACTGGAGAAACTCAGCGGGTCAGGCAGCTTCTCTGGAGGATTTGGATAAGCGACGTTTCGGGTCGGGACCCATCTTCAGACTGATTGTCGGAGGATGTGGGAAACGAGGAAGACTCAGTCCTTGCTGAACCATCACATCAAGGATGAGTGCAGGAGCATTGAGCTCCTCAGCCATTCAGTCCAGCCAGCACGGCGTGAACAAAGAGCACTCTTTATTTTAATTGAGTGAGGTGTTCTTAGCTGGAGGCCTGACATGATCTTAGGACCATTGATAGGAGCTCAGGACATGAACTGAAGGAGTAGTCCTGCCTTTGGTCAGGGGGCCTAGGACCAGGCTTCATAGTCTTTGAAGAGTGGAAATCCTTCACACACACATCGTAGTACAAACTTGGAACTCCCCTTTGATAAAAAGCAACGAACTCCAAGGCCAAATGGCAATTTAAAATTAGAGATTGATGGACTTTTAATTTATAAAATGTAACAGGGTTATGGAGCAAAGGTGGGTATGCAGAGTAAGGCCACAGATTAGCCAAGAACTTGCCGAAGTGGGGAACCAGACTCGAGTTTAGTTCAGTTGTAGAAGATAAAGACACAAAATGCTGGAGTAACTCAGCGGGACAGGCAGCATCTCTGGAGAGACGGAATGGGTGATGTTTTGGGCCTTCTTTAGTTTCGTTTTGTTTAGAGATACAACGTGGAAAGAGGCCCTTCGGCCCACCGAGTTCACGCTGACCAACAATCCCCGTACACTAACACTATCCTACACACACTAGGGACAATTTACAACCAAAGCCAATTAATCTACAGGCCTGCGTGTCTTTGGAGTGTGGGAGGAAACCGAAGATCACGGAGAAAACCCACGCAGGTAACGGGGGAGAACGCACAAACTCCGTACAGGCAGCACCCGTGGTCAGGATCGAACCTGGGTCTCGTGAGGCAGCAACTCTACCACTGCGCCTCCATGCCACCCACTGTTAGCCAACACATTGCCCATTCTAACTGCGTCCCCATCCAACATGGCCGCTTCGTTGCTTCTTTAAGCTGCGATCTCAGGATTGCAAAGAGGCCTTATATTTTTTTTAAACAAAGTTAAAGTGACTTTTGTCGTGCAGTTGAGCTGAAGTGAACACTTCTTTTTTTAAACAAATGTGCAGTTAAAAAAAAAATGAATCCAGATTAGGCACTTTATGACCAGAGGCACTGGTTTCCAGCATGATTATAACAAATGTTCCAACATGTTTTATGATAGAATAAAAGATTGCACATTGCACTTTAATGCTATTAAAGTCCCCTATCTCTACCCGAACTATTAGAACATAGATAAATGTTCAAAGCATTTAAAACTTGTCTTTCAATTCATTTTTATCTGATTAAATTTTGGAATCACCAGATTGAAAAATATCATCTCAGTAAAAGAAGAATCGATTAACTCTAAACTTCTGTGTGTTTGTGGAAACTCCACCTTTCAAAGCTGTTTTCACTTATTTGTTCACTGATTATCGACGTGCAAGTGGACGTTTGCACAAATATCTTCCCGCACAAGGTGCGTTTTTGCAGCATTGAACATTCCTGGGTCTCGGAAGCCTTATACTTTCACGCCGATGGCTTGCACTGCACTGCACTACTCCCATGCACCACAGCCCACATGCACTGCTGCTATCGCCCAGCCTTGGCGTATTCCTCCTCGGCTTGCTACTGACCAACCTCCCTTCACTAATTATTTAAAAGAGCGAACGAAATCATTGCTTCTGATTAACCCTCCCACTGTGTCGTACAAGACACAATCCTGTCGTCCCTCGTATCTTAAGTAACCGACCATGGACTGACTTTCAGCAGAAATGGGTGGAAATTTCATAAATCAACCTCTGCTCCGCGCCGTAACTCAGCAGCTGAATTGTGATGTTAGATTTGATTTTTGTCTATCGAAATAAAATCTTTCACTTCGCCCACCCTGCACGTTACACATCTGTATTTCCGTTGGACGGTTAAGGCACAAGCAAAAAAAATCAAACAAACAGCTAGAGTTTTTAGGTTATTTTTGTATTTCTATCACCTTAATTTTCCAAATTGCTATTGAGGCTGTTGCTAATTTCTAATGTTCGTTAGTTACAATATACCTTCACCCAGGCAATGCACAGGATCAATTGTTATTCCTTATTGAAAACAACATTTGTTTTTTTTTTAATCTTCTTGCTAAAAGGCAGGCACAAAACAAGTCAGGGCACTAAAAGGCGGAAGAAATCAGATACTTTTTTATTTAAAGGCTACAACAATAATGGTACTACCGGCGGCCTTAAAGCACAAGTAAAATAGATCCACCAACATCAACGAAGTAACAAAGAAAGGGTTGAACTATAAAGGGAAGCTCGGGTGTTTTGAAATAAGTGGATGCCAAGTCTAGACCCTTCTTCCAACATGAACTTGGATTATGTGACAGCTGTCAATTGAGCAGAAGCATGCACCCCACCCAGTTGCTTTTAGTTTCCAAGATCGCCTACCTCTCACAGAATCAACAGCCTGCCTCTCCTCCTGAAGCTTCTGTCCTGAAGATTCACCTTGAGCAGCGTTAAGGATTACGCTGTAATTCTACCCTTGCCGCTTCATTCCGTTAATACTTATTAAGAATGATAATTGGTTTCTAAAGGGGGCAACTTTCGCATTGCTTGGTTTTTTTTTGTGGTCAAAAGGTGGCCGGGGCCACATGCTGGACAAGGATAACAACAGTGACCAAGGGCAACAGAGGGAAATTGCAACTTTCCCTTTGAAGGGGGCTGTGAATTGTCCATTACACTATGACCACACTCGCACGGCGTACGAGCTCACACACAGGAACAATGCACAAGGTTCTCTTCCCCCTAATGCGACTGGAGTGAAAGAATTTACAATGTCCAAGTTTTGTTTAAATATGTAAATGATAAAGATACCAGTACACAGCGCACACGGACCCTGAGAGAGTTGGTGGGGTTTTTTTTTTACACCGATTACACCCTCGACCATTGCGATCCTTTACCTAAAGAATGACTGACATTTGGCGGGGCAGAGCAAGGAGTTGAAATTAACTCATCATTTTGCTTTGATGCTCCAGTATATTTGAAGTAATGTCAGGAAAATATTACTACAATATCAAAAACCACACAGAGAACAGTTCTGGTGAATAGTTACACTAACTTAAAGCAGGAGCTTAAACAGTAGCCTACCCTGAAACGAGTTTGATTTCAAATGGATCATGGCACTCTGCAGATATTCTGAATAACCCATTTCCAGCCTAATTTTTTTTTTTAATTTTGCACACTTAACTTTTTAACGAGACATCTAATTATTCGAACTTTATTCGCTATTACCAGGACAATTTCACTGGGATTCTGGCACCCCAGCGTTGCAATTTGTAAAAAGGCAGATATGTAAAGATTTAAATAAACAGGTCTATCTATTGTTGCCAGACTGACTGAAACTCATTCCTGCTGCATGTCGCTTTCAAAGTATAAATTTCAGTTTCAATAAATATTCTCCAACAATCTTTCAGAATGATACACCCTGCTAAACGGTTCCATGCCTTTTCTACGGCAAGGATTAGCATGGGGGTAAATCATTTGAGATTAAACAGGTTAGAATTGAAACTGTTCAGTATATACACGTGAAGGTGACACAAACAGAAATAAATAAAGTGTGAAAACAAACACTGTAAAGGATATATGTTTGGGATTGGGTTTTAACTGTGTGGTTTTTCCTCTGAAGAATGTTTTCTGTTTTCTCTCACAGTATCTTTGCAATCAAGCTAATATTTGCACAATGTTTAAATTATGTCATACGATTAAAAAAAAATCAAGATGACATTGACTTTCCTCAAAGAGGCAAAAAAAAAGGTCATTAATTACTTATGTGAGCTATCGCTTCAAAAAGACAATAAACCTCCACGGTCGCCATGGATATGACATATTTGGTCGCAAAAACAACATTATAATGAAGCCACGAAGCAAGATGAGAAGAGAATATGCAGCATTAATGCTTTATGTATTTTGAAAAGCTCATCAAATTTGGCGTTGTAAATTCGATCAGTTTGTGTATCCATGGGATCCTGGGGCAGATTATTATCAACAGAATTAAAAATGATAAATTAAACAAGGCATTTAGGGGGGGGGGGGGGGGGGGGGGGGCGATGAGCGACGCTCGCGTGTAAGTTGATTACAAAGTTGTTCTTTAAACCGTGTCGATATTCAGCGGCGGAGGTTCAACTTTGCCGACGATTTTCGGAGTGAATTTCTCTTCCCAAACAAAATCCCCGACGAGCGGGTGCAAGTTATTTCACGGCCACTCCGAGAAAGGTCAAGAAAGTACTGAACGGTTTCGTTTATTTTTAGATGAAAATCGCACAGGGTCGCTGGTCGGAGCAAGGAGCTTTGGGTGAAGGAGGGGAGGGGTGGGGGGTGGCTGGTGGCATTCGGTTTCAAGGCATCGGCTGCCTGCTGCCGCGGGTAGTGAGTGGGGAGGGGATGGCGTTAGGGGAAGGGGGCAGAGAGAACCCG
The DNA here is from genome assembly GCF_010909765.2 of Amblyraja radiata. Classification (NCBI taxonomy): domain Eukaryota; kingdom Metazoa; phylum Chordata; class Chondrichthyes; order Rajiformes; family Rajidae; genus Amblyraja; species Amblyraja radiata. Next base: position 9,173,054 of record NC_045986.1, on the reverse strand, counting down.
GGAGAGGGCAAGTCAGTGACTCTAGGAGGTTCCTGGGGGGGGGGGGGGGGGGGTCAAACGCAGTGTCCGCGCTCGTCGATACCTCTTTTAATGGAGCTCCCATCTCAGAGCCGTCTGATTGATCACTCCGGCACCTGCTATATTCGCAGCGAGGGGACCAAAAATGGATATTTCCCCCCCCCCCTTCTAAACGTGCCCCGTTTTACCCCCCCCCCCCTTCCCTGACGCAAACCGCAAATTGCGCTACACATTCTGAAAATGCCATCTCAAAAATAACCTTGTTTTGTCCAACATCAACCCCCCTCCCCTCCCCTGTCGGTGCGGGCATCATATGATTTCCACAGCCAAGGAAGGGTAAATCTGGGCTTCGGATCCCTCGCACGAAACTTTGTATGGAAGAGAGTTGTCCAAAAAAATAATGATAGCAAGTGGTCTGTCTGTCTGGTGTCTTCACGTTACACGGATCCGGTAACTGTGAAGGGACGGCAGTGAAACGCTGAACTTATTCTAACACGGTCGACTTGAAGGTGATCGCCTCATTTCTCTTGCTCCCCAGCCCCGCTTTCTAATGCCTCTGCCTATCACGCCTTTTACACATCTCACACAGAGTTCGCTTTAAAGCCGAGATCCCCTCTCGTTAAACTTGCCCGCAACAAAATATTCTCCTTCAAGAGTAAAAGGGTCGCTACGTTTAGTTGGGTATCTTCCACAACTCTCTGAGACCCGGAACACATATTACAACAGCCGAGACTCACCCTCTCCTATATTTATATTTATATATATCTATATTTAAACAAACTGGTCTTCTCCCTTCGAATCCCTATCTCTTGTCGGCACAACCTTACACAAGTCTCGGCAGATTCTGTGTGACAGGCAGGCAAGGGGTACAAGATTACAAGCCATCGTAAGATCATCAGACTGAACTCACGGTACGAGTGATGAAGAGGCATCGCCTTGGGTTTAACCGTGTCACCCTTGACACGCTAGTCAAGGAAATAAAAGGGTTAATAATAATTTTGGGGGGGAGAGAATTAAGAAGGGAAAATAGAGCAGCGCACGTTGGGAGAGCCCAGATGGTATTAAACTCACCCCTAAGTGAGCCATCGCAAGAACGCCGCTTGCAGACGGATGCATATCACACATTTCGAGAGAAAGCCAAGATCAAATTAAAGTCACAGCGATATGGGGCAAACTGCCCTCTCTGCCGGTGCACTCGCCCCCAAGTTTGTAAAAACACACGTCAAAATGCCCAGCTTATAGCGAGTGAGGCATTCAGCGCCCAAACAGCGAAAAAAGCAACATCATATTAAACTTAAGGCGATTCATTGATCTTGCACGCACAGACAGACAGACACACAACATGTTCCACCTAGAATAGCAGGCTCGCATTAAACTCGCTGCCACGCTGAGAGACAGGCACCCTTCGCCCTTTCTGACCCGGTCCTATTCTCAATGGTTCTTTATATAAAACAACTCATTGGTTTGGGGCTGGAGAGGGAAGAGTGCTCAATCCTACCTGCACTTGGGCTGCTTTCGGCGACTTTCGTAATGTGAGTGTTAGGATGGATAGAGCTTTTTGTGGAGCATGCGCGCTGAACTTGGTCGCGGTTTTTTTTTCCGTATTATTGAATTTTGTCGATTTCTCCAACTCCGCGCTGGCCGCCACCAAATCCCGGAGTGGAGCGGCCCGGAGCCCGGAGCGGAGCCCCGGGAAACCCCCGCACCCATTGGATACAGCGCGTCGCCATGGACACCACACACTGATACACACAAGGGGGCGGCGCCTCGGCGCCAGGAACTCCCGCGCTGGCTGCCGCCTTTGCGTTGAGTTAGAGGGAGCGGGAGAGGGAGAGAGGGAGAGGAGATAGAGAGAAAGAGGGAGGGAGAGGGGGGGAGAGAGGGAGGGTGAGGGAGGGAGAGAGGAGATAGGGAGGGAGAGAGAGGGGGGAGGGAGAGGGGGAGAGGGAGAGGAGAGAGAGGGAGGGAGAGAGAGGGAGGGAGAGGAAATAGAGAGAGAGAGAGGGAGTGAGAGAGGGAGGGAGGGTACGAAGAGAGAGGGAGAGCGATATAGAGATAGAGAGATAGAGAGCGAGGAGAGAGATAGAGATAGAGACAAAATGCTGGGGTAACCAAGCGGGACAGGCAGCATCTCTGGAGAGAAGGAATGGGTGACGTTTCGGGGCGAGACCCTTCTTCAGACAGGGAGATAGATGAGTGAGTCGGAAGAAGAGTCTCGACATGAAACGTCATCCATTCCTTCTCTCCAGAGATGCCGCCTGTCCCGCTGAGTTACTCCAGCTTTTTGTGTCTATCTTAGATAGATAGAGAGAGATAGAGAGAGAGAGAGAGAGAGAGAGAGAGAGCGATATCGATGGATAGACGTCAGGCACACATCGGGAGTTTGGATATAACCCACCACTATACCATTTTCCTGCTTGCCCAAATGTGACATTTGGAGTGAATCTTTCTTCTTTATTCCCAACTATTCGTGCTAACTCTTCGCCTGCTTTTTAACTACGGTTCCGGATTTTTCAGCTGCTTGTACCCATGACCTTGAAGTCTGTAGCTGTTGCGTGCCCTTCCCATCCCACACATTGGCAGAGGTGATCTCAGGTGACAGAGAGCGGTGGACACTGCCCGGCCCATCACAGGCACTGGCCATCCCACCATCGAAGGGATCAACAGGAGGCGCTGCCTCAAAAAACACAGCCAGATATTTGCATTGTCAGACATTTTCCCCTGTGGCTATCAGACTGTACATCTCCTCCCCCTTCTGTCGTGGGGTAGACTGACACCCCACCCCCCCCCCCCTCGCAAAGGAAATAGGCAACGTTTCGGGCCGAAACCCAAGGGTTTCGGCCCGAAACGTTGCCTATTTCCTTCGCTCCATAGATGCTGCCGCACCCGCTGAGTTTCTCCAGCATTTTTGTCTTACTTTGTTGTGTTTTGTGACTATTGTCTGTCCGCTGACTGGACAGCATGCAACAAAAGCTTTTCACTGTACCTCGGTACACGTGACAGCAAACTAAACTCAAACTCAAGGCATCAATCAGAGACACCCACCACCCTGGCCACACTCTCATTTCACTCCTGCCATCGGGAGGAAGGTACAGGAGCCAAAAAACTGTAACGTCCATCAAGCCATTGAACATTGAAACTCCAACTAAACTGCAACATGTTGGTGTTTTTTTGCGCCATACTTTTGCATGTGAAGCCGCAGCCCCCCCCCCCCCCCCACCCCTCCCGCCCCCCACAACCGCACGTTGAGGGAACGGGACCCAGAGGTCTCCCCTCCCCTCTCCCCCACCCCGCCTCCCCCTACCTTCCTCTCACCCCCCCCACCCTCTACCACTCCCACTCCTCCCCAACCACGTCTCCCCCTACCTTCCTCTCACCCCCCCCCCTCTACCCCTCCCCCTCTCCCCACCCCGTCTCCCCCTACCTTCCTCTCACCCCCCCCCCCCCTACCCCCTCCCCCCCTGTGTGTGTGGGTGGTGGTTAGTGTGCGTGTGAAGCCGCAGCACCCCCTCCCCCCCCCACCACCGCGGGTTGGGGGAAGCAGACCCAGCGGGTCGGCACTTGGTCTAGTACTTTTTAAAATTTATTGAACATTTTTTTCATTGATTATGTCATGTGTTGAGTACTGTGTTTACAAACCTGTTGTGCTGAGAGTAAAAATGTCATTGTTCAATTTTCAGTACATATGTAATGAAATGTATGCCTCCAAATTCAGGGACAGTTTCTTCCCAGCTATTATCGGGCAGCTGAACCATCCTACCAACAACTAGAGAGTGGGCCTGCTATCTATCTCATTGGTGACCCTCGGACTATCTTTAATCAGACTTCACTGGACATCACCCTTGCACTAAATGTTATTCACATTATTCCCTTTATCTTGTATCTGTACACTGTGGATGGCTCGATTATAATCATGTATAGTCGCAACAAAAAACGTGACACTAAATAAAACTAAACTTAAACTAAACTTAACAATTAAGTCCCCCATTCCTTCTCTCCAGAAATGCTGCCTGTCCTGCTGAGTGACTCCAGCATTTTGTGTCTATCTTCGACAGAAACAGGCCCTTCAGCCCACGGAATCCACGCCGACTGGCACCAGCAATAACCTACACACTGGGGACAATTCACAATTTTGATCGAAGCCAATTAACAATTAATCTGTGGAGTGTGGGAGGAAACCGGAGCACCCGGAGAAAACCTGCGTGGTCACGGAGAGAATGTAAAATCTCCATACAGACAGCTCCCGTAGTCAGGATCGAACCCGGGTTTCTGGGGTTGTAAGGCAGCAACTCTACCGCTGCGCCACCATGCAGTCCCTCTCATCTCAGGGTTGCTTCCTGCAGGGTGTGTGGGGCAGATGGAAGTTTGGAATGCTAACTGCCCGCATGGGGCACCTGATTGACTTCTGCACTCTGTGTGTTACAGGCAGCCTGTGGCAGCCGGCTGTTGCTGCTTTAACTCAACAGGGGGGCTGGCCCAGGTCTGGCCCCCACATTGATGTGGGGATTATCTGATGACAGCATGGGAAAGATGATGATCTGACAGCTCGGTACTTTAGCATCCACCTTAACTAACCGCTGCTTTCTCCTGTGGTCCAATGCCCACTTTACCAAGGGGCAGCTTAACTGGTGAAACAGATAGAAAACATTGTACAATTAGCTGTTCTATGGCCATGGCTACAGTGGCTACAGCACTTGATACTCCGTACTGCACATGTATCTTATTTAAGGTTGATGTGATTTTACACATCACAAAGCCCCTATATATACAAACATGCACACACAGACACACACACACACACACACACACACACACACACACACACACACACACACACACACACACACACACACACACACACACACACACACACACACACACACATACACACACATAGACACACATAGACACACATAGACACACAATCACACACAGACATACACATAGACACACACACACACATAAACACACCCACACCGACTCATATAGACAGACAGATACACACACACACACACACACACACACACACACACACACACACACACACACACACACACACACACACACACACACACACACACATAGAGAAACACACACAGACAGACTGACTTATAGACAGACAGATACACACACAGGCAGACAGATATACGCACACACACGCACACATACATATATACACACACATAGAATGACAGATAGACACACACAGACAGACACACACACGCACACACACATGCACGCACACACACACATGCACGCACACGCACACACACACATGCACGCACACACACACATGCACGCACACACACACATATACACACAAGTTCAAGTTCAAGTTCAAGTTCAAGTGAGTTTATTGTCATGGGTCCCTGTATAGGACAATGAAATTCTTGCTTTGCTTAAGCACACAGAACATAGTAGGCATTTACTACAAAACAGATAAATGTGTCCATATACCATGATATAAATATATACACACATGAATAAATAAACTGATAAAGTGCAAATAGCAGAAAATGGTTATTAATAATCAGAGTTTTGTCCGAGCCAGGTTTAATAGCCTGATGGCTGTGGGGAAGTAGCTATTCCTGAACCTGGTTGTTGCAGTCTTCAGGCTCCTGTACCTTCTACCTGAAGGTAGCAGGGGGATGAGTGTGTGGCCAGGATGGTGTGGGTCTTTGATGATACTGCCAGCCTTTTTGAGGCAGCGACTGCGATAAATCCCCTCGATGGAAGGAAGGTCAGAGCCGATGATGGACTGGGCAGTGTTTACTACTTTTTGTAGTCTTTTCCTCTCCAGGGCGCTCAAATTGCCGAACCAAGCCACGATGCAACCGGTCAGCATGCTCTCGACTGTGCACCTGTAGAAGTTAGAGAGAGTCTTCCTTGACAAACCGACTCTCCGTAATCTTCTCAGGAAGTAGAGGCGCTGATGAGCATTTTTGATAATTGCGTTAGTGTTCTCGGGCCAGGAAAGATCTTCAGAGATGTGCACGCCCAGGAATTTGAAGTTCTTGACCCTTTCAACCATCGACCCGTTGATATAAATGGGGCTGTGGGTCCCCCTCCTACTCCTTCCAAAGTCCACAATCAGTTCCTTGGTTTTGCTAGTGTTGAGGGCCAGGTTATTGCGCTGGCACCATATGGACAGTTGCTCGATCTCTCTTCTGTACTCTGACTCATCCCCATCAGTGATACGTCCCACAACAGTGGTGTCGTCAGCGAACTTGATGATGGAGTTCGCACTGTGGTTGGCTACGCAGTCATGGGTATAGAGTGAGTACAGCAGGGGGCTGAGCACGCAGCCTTGAGGTGCTCCCGTGCTGATTGTTATCGAGGCTGACACATTTCCACCAATACGAACAGACTGTGGTCTGTGGATGAGGAAGTCGAGGATCCAGTTGCAGAGGGATGCACAGAGACCCAGTTCTGCGAGTTTGGTAACCAGTTTGGAGGGGATGATTGTGTTGAATGCCGAGCTGTAATCAATAAATAACAGCCTGACATATGAGTTTTTGTTGTCCAAGTGGTCCAGTGCGGAGTGGAGGGCCAGCGAGATCGCATCCACCGTTGATCTGTTGTGGCGGTAAGCGAACTGCAGTGGGTCCAGGTTTTTGTCGAGGTAGGAGTTGATTTGCTCCATGATCAGCCTCTCAAAGCACTTCATCGCCACCGGCGTTAGTGCCACTGGTCGATAGTCATTGAGGCACGTCACCTTACTCTTCTTGGGCACCGGTATAATTGATGCCCTTTTAAAGCAGGTGGGGACCTCAGGCCTCAGAAGTGAGAGGTTGAAAATGTCCGTAAAAACTCCAGCCAGTTGATCCGCACAGGTTTTTAGAACACGACCGGGTATACCATCAGGACCAGGTGCTTTTCGGGGGTTCACCCCTCTGAAGGATTTCCTGACGTCGGCCTCTGTGACTGAGACTGAAATGCCATCACAGCGAATGGGGGCTCGGGAAGGCACATCAGTATTCTCCCTGTCAAAGCGTGCGTAAAACGCATTGAGCTCGTCAGGGAGTGATGTTTCACCGACATTCGAGCTGCCTCCTGGTTTCGCCTTGTAGGAGGTGATTGCATTCAGGCCCTGCCACAGCTGCCGAACATCTGTCTCATCCTCCAGTTTGGAGCAGAAGTCCCTTTTGGCCTTTTTGATGGCCTTACCAAGGTCGTATCTGGACTTCATGTAGACCACTGTGTCATCGGACATGAATGCCCTGTGTCTGGACTTTAGAGGAGTGCGGATCTCAAAGTTCATCCAAGGCTTCTGATTGGGAAACACTCGGAAGGTTTTTGTAGGGATGCAGTCCTCCACACATTTCTTTATGAAGTCTGTAACGACTGTGGTGTATTCGTTCAAGTCCGTTGCCGAGTCCTTGAACATTGCCCAGTCTACAGACTCCAAACAGTCCTGGAGTTGTTCTTCTGCCCCCCCCGACCAGCTCTGTGCTGTCCTCACTTCTGGGGGTGCGCTCTTCAATTGCTGCCTGTAGGCAGGAAGAAGCAGCACCGCGGTATGGTCGGACTTACCGAAGTGAGGGCGAGGGATAGAACGATAGGCATTCTTGATGGTGGTGTAGCAGTGGTCGAGGGTGTAGCAGGAGACATGTTGGTGGAAGTTGGGGAGGGATTTCTTGAGGTTCGCCTTATTGAAGTCCCCAGCAATGGTGGTAAATGCCTCGGGGTAAGACTGTCTGGTGTTTGTTGACCACGGCGTGCAGCTCCTCCAGTGCCAGACGGACGTCTGCCTGGGGTGGGATGTAGGATAACGGAGTTGAATTCTCTTGGGAGGTAGAAGGGACGGCACTTCACCGCCAGATGTTCGAGGTGTGGAGAGCAGGAGTTGGACACACACACACACACACACACACACACACACACACACACACACACACACACACACACACACACACACACACACACACACACACACACACACATATACACACACATAGAATGACAGATAGACACACACAGACAGACACTCGACACACACACACAGATATACAGACAGGCACACACACATAGGCTGATAGACACATACACCCACACAAACACATAGACACACACAGACAGAGACACAAACACAAACAGACAGACTCACAGACAGATAAACCCACACAGACACAGACACACACACGCTTACCTAACTCGGAACTAGCATCATATAACTTATCAAATATGTAATTGTGAGAGATTCAAGTTTAACTAATGCTCGGCGTTCTTTGAAGTGATCTCATCTGTTTATTTTGTCCACACCAAGATGCTCCTCAAACTGTGGAGCACCTTGGACAATACAGCTCACCCCCTCCATGACACACTGGTCAACCTGAGGAGCACCTTCAGCAACAGACTGGTTCCACCAAGATGCAGGACAGAACGTCACTGGAGATCCTTCTTCCCTGTGGCTATCAAACTGCACAACTCCTTCCCCTTCTGTCGTGGGTAGACTGAGACTGACTACCCCCCCCATCCCATCCCCCCCCCCATCCCCCCCCCCCCATCCCCCCCCCCCACCCCCCAAGCCTTTGCACGCGTCACTCTAATTTCATGTTTCATGTACGTTGTGCTTTATGACTGTAGATGGATCAATTTCCCTCCTGGGATAAATAAAGTTCTATCGTATCGTATCGTATTGAGTTCTAAAGTTATACCAAACTTTGTGTAGTGAGCTGTTTCCTAATTTCACTTCCAAAAGGTCTGGTTCTCAGACACAAAGTGCTGGAGTAACTCAGCGGGTCAGGCAGCATCTCTGGAGAGAAGGATTGGGTAACGTTTCAGGTCGAGACCCTTCATATTAGTCTTAACAGGGACTTTCACAGCTGCTTAACATTGGGAGCATTGGGGCTTGTTCTCAGCTCACGCCTACACTTGTGCAGTCTGTGTGAATGTCAGTGTGTGGTATGCCAGCTTATACTGTATCTGCCCAACCTGGGCACCAGTCAACAACAAGTAATCCGGGAGAGTTTTATGTACAGAAACGGAACAATGACATTCTGACTTGCAGCAGCACAACAGGCTTGTAAACACAGCACGATACGATAGGATAGAACTTTATTCATCCCAGGAGGGAAATTGATCAATAGACAATATAATAAGCAAACACCAACAAAAAAGTTCAGTAAATAAAAGCCCCGATATGGTGCAAAACACAAAATGAAGCCCGGAGCCCCTCGTGCAACTTAGTGAGTTGGTATTTAAGAAGGAACTGCAGATGCTGGAAAATCGAAAGTAGACAAAAGTGCTGGAGAAACTCAGTGGGTGCAGCAGCATTTAAGGAGCGAAGGAAATAGGCAACGTTTCGGGCCGAAACCCTTCGAAATAGGCAATGCTTCGGGCCGAAACCGTTAAGGGTTTTGGCCTGAAACGTTGCCTATTTCCTTCACTCCATAGATGCTGCTGCATCCGTTGAGTTTCTCCAGCACTTTTGTCTACCCTAGTGAGTTGGTACTTCAGCGTTTAGTTGCAGTTCGTAGTGTTCAATAGCCTGGTGGTTGTTGGGAAGAAGCTGCTCCTGAACCTGGACGTTACACTTTTCAGGTTTCTATATCATCCTCCCGATTGCAGGAGTGAAATGAGAGCGTGTGGGTCACTGGTGATGCTGGCTGAGTTTTTGAGGCAGTGGCTCCTGTAGATCCCTTTGATGGTGGTGAGGTCAGTACCCGTGATGGATTGGGTGGCGTTCACCACGTTTTACAGCCTCCTTCGTTCATGGGCGTTTCGAGTTGCCGAGCTTGGCCACGATGCAACTCGTCAATATGCTCACTACTGTACACCTGTAGAAGCTCAAGAGAATATTTGTGGACATACCAAATCTCTTCAATCTTCTAAGGATGTAGAAGCGTTGATGGGCTTTCTTGATGATTGCATCAATGTGTTGGGTCCAGCACAGATATACAGAGTCCAATACCTGCACTCTGACCACCTGCCTTAAAAATAGAGAGTCTATGTTTATGTTGCAGCTTCCAAAACCTCCGAATGTTCCAAAGTGCTTTACATGAAGCCATTTTCAAGTATGGTTGCTGAGTGAATGTCACTGATTCGCCACCATTGAGCGAGAGATGGCTATTCACCAGGAGAAAGGCAGCCCAGTGGCTCAGCGGTAGAGTTGCTGCCTTATGCCCCTGTCCCACTTAGGAAACCTGAACGGAAACCTCTGGAGACTTTGCGCCCCACCCAAGGTTTCCGTGCGGTTCCCAGAGGTGTTTGCCGGAGGTTGCAGGTAGTGGAAGCAGGTAGGGAGACTGACAAAAACCTCCGGGAACCGTACGGAAACCTTGAGTGGGGCACAAAGTCTCCAGAGGTTTCCGTTCAGGTTTCCTAAGTGGGACAGGGGCATAACAGCGCCAGAGACACGGGTGTGATCCTGGCTACGGGTGCTGTCTGTACGGAGTTTGTACATTACCCCCCGTGACCTGCGTGGCTTTTCTCCGGGAGCTCCGGGAGTTTCCTCCCACACTCCAAAGACGTACAGGTTTGCAGGCTAACTGGCTTGGTAAAATTATAAATTGTCCCTAGTGTGCGTAGGATAGTGCTAACGTGCGGGATCGCTGGTCGGAGTGGCCTCGGTGGGCTGAAGGGCCTGTACCTCTAAACTAAACCAAACGCCGACTGTGGATTGAACCAGAACGTATAGAGGAGGGAGGGATATTACTCTACAATATCGGCTTACAAAGCTCCCTAGAATCCTGAGTTGTTAGGAAAACATATCATCTGCCTTCCTTATTTCACATCTAAACACCAGGGAAGAAGGATTGCTTGGGTGTTGAGCCTCTAACGGGAAAATTATTCTTGTGGATTCCCATATAGTGTTAAAATGACGCGGATGGAGCGGGTTTATGAAAATCTCGCTGGTCAGCAGAGGAGTGGTAGCTTCCTCGGTCTAACCCCCTCAGAATGAGGGCACAGAACTACACTCCAGGGCGTTAGACTAAGGAAGCTACCACTCCTCTGCTGTCCAGTGAGATTTTAATAAACCCGCTCCATCCGCACTAAGTAAATGCATTAGAATAACACAGGACACAATGACTAGTAGTCAGTGCAACTTGCAAGCCAGCTCTGATCGTAAATTACCCCAGCCTTCCAATACACGCTCAGAGCCAGTAAGCAGTGTGATGATGGCTTTTATTACTCCAGCTCCGGAGTTAAATATATAACGCACATAACATTGAATAGATGTTAGCAATCCTATTACTTACATCTGTATTCTCGGCTTTGAGCGCAGTGTTAGAGTGACAGAAAGGACGATTATATCAGAGTGAAGCCTCGACATTTTCACATCACTCTGTCAATCTAAGTACCAGGTTAGTGTCTGTGAGGAAAGAGGTTGGGAATAATCAGGGAGTTTAGCAGGCACTCTGGATCTGACAATGCTTGGCTTTTGCCTCTTCTTGCGAATGGCGTGCACAGCCTAAAGTTGTAGGATAACTTGTTCTATTTGATTTTATTTGATTGTGGATGCCGGGTTGATTGCATTCGTCGAAACAGGGCGGAACACGCAAAGGTTGCAATCTTCCACCCCGTCTTTTGCCTCGAAGACCTGATTAATATCCAGGGCGATCCCGTAGGATTTTACGCAGAGACGGAAAGCAAATGAGTCTGGTCAGGATTGCGCCCTCGTACTGCGGACCCTGGGCCAGGAGACCGCTCCTTAATCAGGAATAGTTGGCCATGGAGTCAGGGAGTGTGGAAGCAGGCCCCTTCGGCCCAACTTACCCAAAGCTGGCCAACATGCCCCATCCACGCTAGTCCTCGGTGCCTCACAGCGCCAGAGACCCGGGTTCGATCCTGATCTCCAGTGAATGTTTTTTGTGTGGAGTTTGCACGTTTTCCCTGTGACCGCGTGGGTTTCTCCGGCTGCTCCGGTTTCCTCCCACATCGTGCGGGTTTGTGTGTTAATGGATTCTGTAACTTGCCCTGAGTGTGTAGGGAGTGGATGTGAAAGTGGGGTAAAAGAGAACTAGTGTGAATGGGTGATGGATGGTCGGCGTAGGCCGAAGGCCCTGTTTCCTTGCTGTATCTCTGCAAACTCAATCTGTAGAAGCAAGGAGCTGCAGTTTACAAAAATGGGGGTTCCCCTCTTCCATTATAGATGAGCCCTCACTGAAGTTTCCTCGATATCCCGTAGCTCCGCTCTTGCTCCCTTCCCCCCATTCGTAACAAGGACAGTCCCCCTTGTCCTCACCTTCCACCCCATCAGCCGTCGCCTACAGCATATAATAGTAAGATTAAACGAGAACTTACCAGTTCGAAGTTTGATCTGTATTTTATGAGGAGTTACGATGAGGGATTACGTGAAGAACCCGTCCAGCACGCATGCGCGACATACTTCAAAGCAACGGTGTGGAATCACAGAAAAACACAATAATTGAAATAAACATAGTAAAGAAAAGGAGAACTAAAATACCATTGATCTCTATAATTGAGGGCGGGAGTGGAGGGCACGTAATCCCTCATCGTAACTCCTCATAAAATACAGATCAAACTTCGAACTGGTAAGTTCTCATTTAATCTTACTATTTTACTTCGGAGTCACGTGAGTCCATACTTCACTCGCTGCCAAAATCATTCGAGGGAGGAAGTATGTTATCGTAAGCAACCATGAATCTGTTTGTAAAACAATAATGGTGTTTATTAAACAATAACAAAAAATAAAATTGCTCTCCCGGGTTTAAATTATATATTTGCAGATTCTAACACTTTTTCTGCAAACAATACAGGTTCTGCCAGCGGCTTATTATAGAATGTTTGGAACGTTTTCTCCCTAGACCACCCCACTGTAGCCAGGATGTGGTCCATAGGCACGCCCATCCTCTTAGCCGCCGATGTGGATACTGCCCTGGTGGAGTGAGATGTATACACGTTAGTATTTACTCCAGCAGCTCCCAGTACCTGCTTGAGCCATCTTGAGAGTTTGGCTCGTCACCCGACCATGAGGTTTCTTGTGGCTGACCCATAAGGCTTTTTCTCTCCCTCGGGGATCTCTTGTTGTGTCGATGTAATTTAGTAAGTGGGCCATGACACATAACCGTGGTTCAGGTGGGTATGCCAGGAAATCCATAACTAGACCTGATGTTCCTGGTCTGCTCTGCTTGACCAGCTCCTGAATGGTGAATGAGACACGGTCTGGTGTCATAACCATATTGTCCAATCGTAGTAAATGGAGGGACTGGACTCTTTGTGCTGACACAAGTGCCATCAGCATGACCGTCTTCAGGGTTAGCTGTTCCAGGGTGAGAGACCTGGCTGGTGACCATCCCCTTAGGTATGTCAGGACCACACTGACATCCCAGATTTGGGTGTACCTAGGTCTGGGAGGATTAAAGTTGAATATACCTCTCATGAGTTTGATCACCAGCGGGTGAGACCCTATGGCCTGTTGTCCTGGTGCCTGAATTAAGTAGGCTGACAGAGCACTTCTGGCTGTATTGATGGCGCTGTAGCTGAGTCCTTCATTGTGGTGAAGGCCTGCCAGGAAGTCCAGTACATTGGTTATTGTAGTAGATGAATATGTAGTTCCTGTATTCGAACAGCAACTTTCCCACTTCCTGATGTTCGACAAGTATTGTTTCCTTGTGGACATGCGGTGGATGCTGTCATCGTGTTGATGGTCCTGTCTGACAATCCCAGGCCCAGCAGTGGTCTTTCCATAATCTGCAACCCAGTAGTTTAATTTTATCATGGCATGGGTGGCTTATGCCTGATACCGGGTGAGTCAATAGGTCTGGGCTACTGGGAAAGGTTATAGGGGTTTCGATAACCATATCGAGGACCACTGGGAACCATGGCTGTGTAGGCCAGTCGGGTACTATCAAAATACCTGAAGCAGAGTCCATTTGTGTTTTGCGTAGTACCCGACTGATGAGGCAGAAGGGAGGAAAAGCATAAACCATAAAATGCACCCAACATTTCCAGATAATTTATGCCCAGTGTCTGTAGTAAAGATGACTCCAGATTAGTCCATCTACCACCTGTGCTGGATATGGTATTAGTTGCTCCCCAGCCTTGAGCACTGGCATCTGTTTGTATAATTAACGGAGGGTTATTGATGACGATAGGGCTGGAACTATGCCAAACATTCCCTACCCACCATTGTAATTCTGATATTGCTTCAATGGGTAATTTCATGATTCGGTCAAAGTGACCTGCATGTCTTTTTAACGCCTGCTCTTTTGCTCTTTGTAGGTTTTGATAGTGCAGAGGTCCAAATTGTGTAGCTGGAAATGCTGCTACTATTTTGCCAATTACTCTTGCCACTTGTCGAATGGTTGGTCGATCATTGACCATTAAATTGTTACATGTTTGTGTCAATTCTGCTGCTTTCTCTTTTGGCAACGTTACAGACATGTGGACTGAGTTAATTGTGAATTCCAGATAGTCCATAGTTGTGGATGACGTCAACTTAGATTTATCTGGATGTAAGACAAATCCCAAGGTTTCAAACAATTGTTTGGTAGCTGACACAGCTGATTTAGCCAATTCCATGGTTTTGCCTACTATTAAGATATCATCAAGATATGCCATGACAATATGTTTCTGTTTTCTTAATATTGCCAAGGCTGGTTTTAGTATCTTGGTAAATAATCTTGGGGCTGATGTTAAATCATTAGGCAATGCTTTCAACTGCCATTGTTGCCCCATCCAGGTAAATTTCAGGTATCTGCGATGATCCTTTTGAATGAGTACTGAATAATAGGCATCTTTTAAGTCGATGCTTGCCATAAAGTATCCTTTGGAAATCAGTTGTTTGGCAGTTACAAATGTTTCCGTTTTGAAATGTATATACGTAACAAACATATTTAGTGAGGTCATGTCAATGATGATGCGACATCCACCATCTTTTTTGGTTTTAGTAAATATATTTGAGACAAATTCCAAAGGTTCATGTTTGGTTTTCTCAATGATACCCTTTGAAAGTAACCTCACCAGTTCTGCTTGACCCTCTAGTTTTTCTTTAACTGAGAGGGTAAAGACCCTTTGGGGTGTATGCTGAACTGGTGGCATGTTTTCTTGAACAAATTCTATTTTGTATCCACGAATACTGTTGAGTATATATTTATCATTTGTGATAGACCTCCATGCTTCCACAAACAGGTGTAATCTCCCCCCTGTTAGTATAGATCCCCCACTTTTTATATGCTGGTAGGAACCAGACCCACCTACCTCCATGGTTATGGGTGTGTTCCCTTCTTTTGTTTCTTCATTTGACTTTGTGCTGCCGGATGTACCGCTGGTTGGGGGTGGCGCATTTTCCATGGGGTCCGCTCTGGGCCCTGGCCTAAAAAAGGCTTTCGGGGATGGTATGCGTAACCTGAGCTTTCACCAGTCCCATGAGGTTGACGTCGACTGGTGGACGCGGTGGGGTACCGCCGTCTGGGTTTTGTGGGTCTGCTCGTTCCGGGGCCTGCCCTCATGAGGCCAAATGTTTTGGACTCTTCTTCCAGGTCCTTCACTTTTTTAGACAGGTCCTTACCAAAGAGCAGGATTTGTGGCCCTGAGGCCGGTGTTTTGCACAATCCTGCAAATTTGGGGTTGAGGGCAGGTCTTATTATCTCCTTACGGAGGTTGTTTATCTCGTATTGGGTGTTGCACAGCAGAGTTAATGTGTCTTGCTGGTTTGTGGTCATGTCCACCCCATCCACGGAACGAGCATAAGATGTAATGGCTGACATCAGGAGCCTGAGAATCCGCTGTAATTTCAATTCTTGATTGCGGATGTTCTGCCCAACGTACCCCCAGATTTGGCTTTTAACGGCCGGTACGTTGAGCGAAACGCAGTTTTCTGGGGCCGAATACAGTTCTAGTGCCTCATTGACTACCTGCTCTTGTAGGGGTTTGAAGGACAGGTAGTCTATGCTGGCCGCCAGTTTTGGCTCTAATGGCCATCCTGCTCGTGGTGCAGCCACGTAGCGGTTGACCACACCCAGCAGCTCTTCCTGGTCCTGTACCCCAAGCGTACTCCCGACATCTTTGGCCAGTGACCCCTGTTCTTGACCAGCCCAGCCCTGGTCGCCAACGCTGCCCTTGGCTGAGGGAGAAGCGATGGCCAGTGCGTTGTAAGGCACTGTGGCGAGAGTGCCTGTAATCCCTTGGCGAGACTGCTCCAGCTCCCGAAGCAAGTCTCGCTGGAGCATTTGCTCCATGAGCCTCTCCATGCAGCTCAGGCGGCTGTCTCTGCTGCTCTCGGGTGGCGAGACTTCCTCGTCGGAGTTGTCAGATGTTATCGGCCGGTTGGTCTTCCGTCTCAATTTACCTCCAGTCCGTTGCTCCGGCTGCGCTAACGGTACTGGGCTCGGCTCAGTATCAGAAATTGCGGACCGCAGCGTGTGCGGTCCTGCCGCCTCTCGCCCCCCACTGATGGAACGCTCCTCTGTTGGAGTCGAACGGGGGACGGTCTTTTTTGCTTGTCTTGCTTTGTTCATTTTTCCCAGTTGTCTCGACCTGGTGTACACAAAGCAAAGCAACGTTTTCTAATACGACCTCATAGTAAACTTACCTGACGGTCCATTTTTTTTAAGGCTGTAGCGGGAGCGCCTGTACTGCGTGAACGCTCATGTCGCGCATGCGTGCTGGACGGGTTCTTCACGTAGTCACTCACGTGACTCCGAAGTAAAATCCTCCAACATTTTCACCTCCTCCAACCGGATCCCACCACTGGCCACATCTTCCCATGTCCACCCCTTTCTGCTTTCCGCAGAGACCGTTCCCTCCGCAACTCCCTGGTCAACTCGTCCCTTCCCATCCAAACCACCCGCTCCCCAGGTACTTTCCCCTGCAACCGCAGGACTTGCAACACCTGTCACTTTACCTCCTCCCCCCCCCCGACTCCATCCAAGGACTCAAACAGTGTTTCCAGGTGAGGCAGAGGTTCACTTGCATCTCCTCCAACCTCATCTACTGTATCCTCTGTTCCAGGTGTCAACTTCTCTACATCGGTGAGACCAAGCGCAGGCTCGGCGATCGTTTTGCTGAACACCTCCGCTCAGTCCGTCTTCACCTACCTGATCTCCCAGTTGCTCAGCACTTTAACTCCCCTTCCCATTCCCAATCCGACCTTTCTGTCCTGGGCCTCCTCCATTGTCAGAGTGAGGCCCAGCGCAAATTGGAGGAACGGCACCTCATATTTCGCTTGGGTAGCCTACACCCCAGCGGTATGAACATTGACTTCTCTAACTTCAAATAGCCCTTGCTTTCCCTCTCTATCCCCTCCCCCTTCCCAGTTCTTCCACCAGTTTTACTGTCTCCGACTACATTCTATCTTTCTCCCACCCATTCCCCTGACATCAGTCTGAAGAAACGTCGCCCATTCCTTCTCTCCAGAGATGCTGCATGTCCGGCTGAATGACCAGCATTTTGTGTCAACTGCATTCTGAATCTTGCCAACTCCACACTTGACTAGTTTAGTTTAGTTTAGAGACATAGCACGGAAACAGGCCCTTCTGCCCTAGTTCACTAGCACCATCCTACACACACTAGGGATAATTTACAATTTTACCGAAGCCAATGAACTTACAAACCTGTATGTTTTAGGGTTGTGGGTGGAAACCGGTGCAGGCAGAGAAAATCCTCGCAGGTCACGGGGAGAATAAACAAACTCCGTACCGACAGCAACCCACCTGTAGTCAGGATCGAACCCGGGTCTCTGGCGCTGTAAAGCAGCAGCTCTACCACTGCGCCACCGTGCCACCCTAGTCTAGACTTAGACAATTCTAAGTGTCGATTCTCCAAGTCTCTGCTCCCTTGGTATCTCAATACATGTCTTTGTTTTAAGATTTCTCGACGGTCGTGCCCCTTCCTATAAATCTCCAAGATCTCTGTGTCATCCAAACCTGTCCTATTAATATCCATCAATTTTATAGCTTCATCAATACAATTTTCTCTTCACCTACCAAGGAGCCAAGCTCTGGAATTCTTTCCGTAACCTCTCCAGTATCTTTTAAGATTTAGAGTTGACTTTAGGCAAGTCTTTAGAGTTACAGCGTGGAACCAGGCCCTTCGGTCCATTGAGTCCGTGTCGACCAGTGATCGATCGGCACCCCGTACACGAGCACTATCCTACACACTAGGGACAATTTACAATTGCAACCAAAAATCCAAATAACTTACAAACCTGAACGTCTTTGGGGTGTGGGAGGAAACCCAAGCACCCAGGGAACTGCAGTCACAGGGAGAACATACAAACTGTGCAGACAATACCCATAGTCAGGATGGAACCCGGGTCTCTGGCGCTGTAAGGCAACAACTCTACTGCTGTGCCGACCATAAATATATTTTTACCTGTCTTCAGCATCTTTCACTTTCCGGCTCGGCACTTGAGAGATTGAGTCACTGTTGTAATGAAGGAAACACAGCAGTCAATTTGAACACAATGTAAACCCACACAGACAGCAGTGTGATCATTGTGAAGTAATAGGTATTTCAAGTTATTTTCATTGCAGGATAAACATTAACCCAAGCAGTGGGGAAACAGTGCCCTAGAGTCCAGGCCTCAGATCAATGTGTCAATTAGACTACAGCATCACTACATCTCCGTACAGGAAGGAACTGCAGGTGCTGGTTTAAACCGAAGATAGACACAAAAAGCTGGAGTAACTCAGCGGGTCGGGCAGCATCTCTGGAGAAAAGGAATGGGCGACGTTTCGGGTCGAGACCCTTCCTCAGACTGATGTTTCGACCTGAAATGTCACCCATTCCGTGTTATCAAGAGATACTGCCTGACTCTGGGTTTGAAGAAGGGTTTCGGCCCGAAACATTGCCTATTTCCTTCGCTCCTTAGATGCTGCTGCACCCACTGAGTTTCTCCAGCATTTTTGTCTACCATGCTGTCTGACTCGCTGAGTTACTGCAGCTTTTTGTGTCTATCTCGACTTCTCTCATTGGAGGGTCATCAGCCTTGGCTTCTGTGCTTAAACTCCTAGAATGGGAATTGAACCCAACATCTTCTGAGCCACTGCTGACAGCTATTAGTAGAGTAGGTTGCAGAGCTGATAGATCACTGCTCCCACAATCCCATCCACTGATTTCTACCTGTAAGCTGACATTGTCTGAGTTGGATCAGTTCAGTGATCATGAAGGCCCATTGTGCCTCGACTTCCTTGGCAGATTGACGAGAATGATCCCAGGGATGAATGGGTTAATGTACGATGAGCGCACTGGGCCTGTATTCATTGGAGTTTAGAAGGATGATGGGGCAGATCTCATTGAAACTTACTGAATACTGAAAGGCCTGGATAGAGTGGATATGGAGAGGATGTTTCCACTAGTGGGAGAGTCCAGTACAAGAGGACTATGCCTCACAATAACATGACGTGCCTTCAGAAAGATGAGAAGGAATGTTTTAGTCAGAGGGTGGTGAATCTGTGGAATTCATTGCCACAGACGGCAGTACAGACCAATATAAAATGGACAATAGGTGTAGGAGTAGGCCGTTCAGCCCTTCGAGCCAGCACTGCCATTCAATGTGATCGTGGCTGATTATCCTCAATCAGTACCCCGTTCCTGCCTTCTCCCCATATCCCCTGACTCCGCTATCTTTAAGAGCCCTATCTATCTCTCTCTTGAAAGTATCCAGAGAACCGGCCTCCACCGCCCTCTGAGGCAGAGAGTCAATTGATATTTTTTAGACAGAGACTGACAGATTCTGGATTAGTCTGGATGTCAGCGGTTATGGGGAGAAGGCAGGAGAATGGGGTTGAGGGAGAAAGATAGATCAGCCACGATTGAATGGCGGAGTGGACTTGATGGGCCGAATAGCCTAATTCTGCTCCTCTCACTTATGACCTTATGAATATTGTCAAAGAACCACGCACCGTGGCCATGCTCTCATTTCACTCCTACCATCGGGAAGAAGGTACAGGAGTCTGAAAACCATGACCACCAAGTTGAAGAACTGCTTCTTCCCAACGACCATCAGGTTCTTGAACGCTACACAGGGCTAAGCTCAGCCACAATGATTCACTGCGTCTTTGATTGCACTATGGACTTTTGTGTTATTATGCTTACTAGCGTTTACAATTATTAATTTATTGTATTTTTGATTATTATACAATATCTCGGTGTCATTGCGTTTAGGGACTTGTTAAGCTGCAGTAAGTAAAAATGTCACTGTTCAGTTGTCGGTACATCTGACAATTAAGAACTTTTTCTTGATTCTCAACTCTTCCCAATGTACTTCACCAAGGAAGCCATGAACTATGTGATTCACTATCACAGTGTTTAAAAAAACAATTGGACAGGTACATGGATAGGACAGGTTTAGAGGGATATGGGCCAAACGCAGGCAGGTGGGACAACTGTAGATGGGATGGGGCATGTTGGTGGGTCTGGGCAAGTTGGTGCCGAAGGGATCTGTATGACTGTATGACAGACTCCATCCACTCAGATTTAGCTACTCAGGTTTAACCACCATCCTAAGCCCACAATCCTGAGTGTGGGGTTTGATCCTGACCCTGGGTGCCATCAGTGAGGAGTTTGCACGTTCTCACTCTGACCACGTTGGTTTCCTCCAGGTGCTCCAGTTTCCTCCCGCATCCCAAAGACATTTGGGTTAATTGGCCCTCTGTAAATTGCCCCTAGTGTGTAGGGAGTGAATGTGGAAGTGGGATAACATAGGGCACCACAGTGGCACAGCGGTGGAGTTGCTGCCCTACAGCGCCAGTGACCAGGGTTCGATCCTGACTACGGGTCTGTACAGAGTTTGTATGTTCTCCCCGTGGCCACATGGGTTTCCCCCGGGTGCTCTGGTTTCCTCCCAAACTCCAAAGACGTAACGTACAGGTTTGCAGGTTAATCGGCTTTGATAAAGATTGTAAATTTGTGTGTAGGAAAATGTTAGTGAACGGGGATCGCTGGCCAGCGCGGACCCGGTGGGCCGAAGGGCCTGTTTCCGTGCTGTATCTCTAAAGTAAGCTGAATTAAACTAAACTAAACTTGTGTGACTGGGCGATCGATGGACTCGTTGAGTCGACTGGCCTGTTTCCGTGCTGTATCAATCAATCAATCAATCAATCGATGAGAAAACTTGAAAGACAATTCACTTTAAGTGAGACTAAAAGCAACTCTCTGAAGGGGAATAGTGTGTGTGGCAGAGAGCTTCCCCAGTGGCAGGTCACCCTCTGTGTCTACTGCAGCTTCCCCTTGCTCCTGGGAATACCTGCAGGGGCAGGTGTAAGTAAAATAAAACTGAAAATCAAATAACTGAAGATATTTTTGTTTAGTTTAGTTTAGAGATACAGCATGGAAACAGGCCCTTCGGCCCACAGAGTCCGCACCGACCACTCTGGAGTTTAGAAGGATGAGAGGATATCTCATTGAAACATATAAGATTGTTAAGGGCTTGGACACACTAGAGGCAGGAAACATGTTCCCGATGTTGGGGGAGTCCAGAACCAGGGGACACAGTTTAAGAATAAGGAGTAAGCCATTTAGAACGGAGACGAGGAAACACTTTTTCTCACAGAGAGTGGTGAGTCTGTGGAATTCTCTGCCTCAGAGGGCGGTGGAGGCAGGTTCTCTGGATGCTTTCAAGAGAGAGCTAGATAGGGCTCTTAAAAATACAGGGGATATGGGGAGAAGGCAGGAACGGGGTACTGATTGGGGATGATCAGCCATGATCACATTGAATGGCGGTGCTGGCTCGAAGGGCCAAATGGCCTACTCCTGCACCTATTGTCTGTTGTCTATTGACCATCAGCCCCCTCACATTAACACTACCCTACACACACAGGGCCAATTTTACATTTGTGTATTCATACCGAGTAAATTAACCTGCAATGCCTTTGGAGTGTGCGGGGAAAGTGAAGAAAACCCACGCAGGTCACGGGGAGAACGTGCAAACTCCGTGCAGCCAGCGCCCGTAGTTGGGATTGAACCCAAGTCTCTGGCGCTGTCGGGCAGTACCTCTACCACTGTGCCACCGACCGCACTGCCCTAACCTGAAACTAAAGCTGAGGGAAAGACTCGGCAGTCAGGCAGCATCTGTGGAGAGAGAGAAACAGCCGATGTTTCTCCTGAATGTAACTGGAGGCTGGGAGTTGGTGAGGGCCCTGATGTGTGGAATCGGCAGCTGAGTCTGGCACCCTGCTCCACCCTCACTGTTGAGAGGGTCAGATGTGTCCACCAACTGCCTGGCATTCATTAGACATACAGCAGATGAGGCCATTCGGCCCATCGAGTCGGCTCCGCCATTCGATCATGGCCCATCTATCTTTCCCTCTCAACCCCATTCTCCTGCCTTCTCCCAGCAAGCTTTGATACCCTTACTTAGAATGGGCCATAGTCTTAGAATAAAGGGGAAGCCACTTTTTCACCCAGAGAGTTGTGAATTTGTGGAATTCCCTGCCACAGAGGGCAGTGGAGGCCAAGTCACTGGATGGATTTAAGAGAGAGTTAGATAGAGCTCTAGGGGCTAGTGGCATCAAGGGATATGGGGAGAAGGCAGGCCCGGATTATTGATAGGGGACGATCAGCCATGATCACAATGAATGGCGGTGCTGGGTCGAAGGGCCGAATGGCCTCCTCCTGCACCTATTTTCTATGTTTCTATGTTTCTAATCACAAACCTATCAATCTCCACCTTAAAAATATCCAATGACTTGACCTCCATAGACGTCTGTAGCAATGAATTCCACAGATTCACCACCCTCTGGCTCAAGAAATTCCTCCTCATCTCCATTCTAAATTGTACATCCTCTTATTCTGAGGCAGTGCTCACTGGTCCTAGACTCACCTACTACTGGAAACATCCTCTCCACATCAAATCTATCATGGCTTTATGAGTTTAGAAATACTAAGGCCCTTTGGCCCAGCGACCTTCGATCACCCGTTCTCACTAGTTCCATGCTATCCCACTTTCTCATCCACTCCCTACACACGATGGGAAATCTACTGAATCCAATTAACCTACAAACCTGTACGGCCTTAGTATGTGGGAGGAAACCGGAGCACCCGGAGAAAACCCACACGGTCACAGGGAGAACGTGCAAACTCCACACAGACGGCACTCAAGGTCAGGATCGCACCTGAGGTCAAGATTGAACTGGGGTCTCTGGCACTGTGAGGCAGCAGCTCTATCCGTTGCACCACCTTATAGTGTAACTCATTCCTTCTGTCTTTTCATCTCTGGCCTTTGTCCAACCATCTGCCTATCAGCCCCCCCCCCCCCCTCACCTGTATCCACTTATCACCTGCCAGGGTTTGTCCTGCCTTCAAGCTTTCTCCTCCCCCACACGACCCAAAACGTCACCTATCCGTGTTCTCCAGAGATGCTGCCTGAGCTGCTACCAGTACCGTCCTGCCCCACCCCTCTCCCCACCCCGTCCCACCCAGGGCTGGAGTTAGATGAAGAGAGGCCCTAGGCTATTCCACTTGTGAGGCCCCTCCCAATCCCCCACCCCCACGAGTAGAGGAAGATGGAAGAGTCCACCAGATTGACACCGATGTGCAGCCGAGATTAGGCTGGAAAGCTGCGCTTTTTATTTATTGCCAGTGCTAGTGTCGAGTTGTCGGCTTAAAACACCTTTATTCTGAAATGGAGGGAAAGGTAAATTACTGAAGTGTTGTTTAGAGACTACAGTGCGTTGTAACAGCATATGTGAGAAAGGCCTTTGACAGTGTCAAAAATATTATACACCAGGCCCATACGAAGCTTTTCAAAAAGAGGGGTGGCATGGCAGGATTACAAAAACTTTATGTGAAATAAGTGCACGCAGTGCATATCACAAGCGCGAAGCTCAAAGACCCTTGCGGCCAGGGTCCAGGGCCCTCGAGCAGGCCCTGGAAGCTCTGGGGTTTTAGATGCTCTCTGATGCATTCTGAGCCTTATTTTGGAGCATTTTTGCACCAAATTTATGACCAATATTTCAGAAATAAGTCAAGAGTAATGAGTGGTTGGAATGGGATGATTGGGGTCATTGTTGTATGAAGCCTATAGGTAAATCCGGCCCTGCCGAGGCCCCCCTAGATCTCGAGGCTCGAAGCTTAAGCTTGTGAAGCTTATATGTAAATCGGGCCCTGGTCCCACCACACAATCAGCCTGAAGAAGAGCCCCAACCTCCGATCAATGTTCTCCATCTCCTGACCCGCTGAGTTACTCCAGCCATTTGCGTCGTTTAGTACAACTTTAGAGTGCAAAACACTGAAAAAAATCATCAGATGATCAAAACCGTGCATTTTTACAGAGCACTGATAATGAAACGGGATTTCATTAGGGGTGTAATTCGACACAAGGGGGTATCGGGCAAGGTGCGTGTACGCTGGGTTGAGGAAGTGCGTTGTTAAGGAGGGGCGAGGGGTGGGGAGGGTGAGAGGAGATTCGAGGGATGTCCTGAGCTGAGGCTTTGGCGGTTGCAAGCCTGGCCCCTGTGGCTGGATTACTAATGCGACAGCCACCCTCTGTGGGGACAGGCAAAGTCACTTTACGTAAAGACTCCAGGTTAAAAGGAAGTGTTTTCAATCAGGAACTATACGGCATGTGGAGACCTTTCCAGGGCAGTCCTTGATTAGAACACTGCTTAGTTGTAACCCATGACAAAAAATGACACCAATTATAAGAATGAATGGGAGATAAATCAGTGCCTTAAAGTCTTACAGGATTAATCATTCTTTTGGGTGCTTATGCCAATGAACAGGAGTAATGCTGTTGTAATAAATGAAACCCAAATCTTCGCCCCACTTAACCGCAGGCAAGTTTCTCTTTAAAGATGGTCTTAAAATAACGTGGCAGCTGAAACACATCAGATGTTGCTCGTGTACAAAAGCATCATGAGGATAAAGCAAAGATAGCAAGCGATAGCAATAGGCATGGAAATTAGGAAACAGATTGTAGTTGAGAGATACAGGCCCCTCGGCCCCCTCGCCCCCCTCGGCCCACTGAGCCCACCGAGCCCGCACCGACCAGCGATCCTCACACACTACGCACACTAGGAATCAGTTACATTTATACTAAAGCCAATTCACCTGCAAAGCTGTATGTACGTCTTTGGAGTGTGGGGGGAAACCGGAGCACCCGGAGAAAACCCACGCGGGTCACGGGGAAAATGTACCAACTCCACACTGACAGCATCCGTGGTCAGACTCAGAACCGGGTCCCTGGCGCTACAGAGGCAGCATCTCC
>NC_045986.1:9095422-9142922 GCF_010909765.2 Amblyraja radiata | reverse complement strand
TTCTCCCCGTGTCCCCCGCGTGGGATTTCTCCGGGTGCTCCGGTTTCCTCCCACACTCCAAAGACGTGCAGGTTTGAAGGTTAATTGGCTTTGGTAAAGATCGTAAACTGTCCCTAGCGTGCCGGATGGTGCTAGCGTACGGGGCAGACTCGGTGGGCCGAAGGGCCTGTGACCGCACTGTATCTCTAAGCTGAACTTAGCTAACATTATGATGTTCTCTGCAAAGTGCATCTTATGTTTCCTGTTCCTGCCCCTTTAAACAAAGCCAGGGATGGAGTTTGGATTCCATCTTCGCAGCTAAATGTTAAAATTGTGGAGGTCATGCAGTTTCAAGATTAAAACTGGGTTGAAAAATAATAAATGTTGCCGATAGTCTCTTGACCATGAGTTCAGGGCCATGGGACTACAGACACGGGGTCGTCTCAGGGTCACCCTTCTTATTCTAGCGACCAATTGATGGATTAATTGAAGGATAAAGCATGGAAATAGGCCCTTCTGCCCATCCCTTCTGTTCAGACCTCACTTGCAGTCAGCCGATTAGTATTCCATGCCTTTACCATACAATCTGACGAAGGGTCTCGACCCGAAACGTCACCCATTACCTCTCTCTCAGAGATGCTGCCTGCCCCGCTGAGTTACTCCAGCATTTTGTGCCTATCCTTAGCACACTAAGGTAGATATAAATGCTGGAGAAACTCAGCAGGTGTGGCAGCATCTATGGAGTGAAGGAAATAGGCAACGTTTCGGGCCGAAACCAAGGGAGGGAATAAACGCGTGAGATGCCGGTGGCGAAGTTGTAGCTAGTGGAATGCCACAAGACCACTGAGTAGGCCGTTCGGCCCTTCGAGCTAGCACCGCCATTCAATATGATCATGGCTGAATGTCCAAAATCAGTACCCCGTTCCTGCTTTTACCCCATATCCCTTGATTCAGTTAGCACTAAGAGCTAAATCTAACTCTCTCTTGAAAACATCCAGTGAATTGGCCACCAGTGCCTTCTGTGGCAGAGAATTCCACAGATTCACAACTCTCTGGTTGAAAAGGTTTTACCTCATCTCAGTCCTAAATGGCCGACCCATTATTCTTAAACAGTGACCCCTGGTTCTGGACTCCCTCAACATCGGGAACATTTTTCCTGCAATGATAAGGGATCATGTGTAATACAATCACTTTAGTTGATGGTATAAAACAGGATGGCAGAGTGGGCTCCTAGAAGGATATGGAGAGGCCTCAGGGGGCTAGACGCAGATAAAATGAATGGGAAGACTCACGGAAGATGGAATGTAACTTCATTCATTTTTACAGAAACAAATAGAAAGATGAAATATTTTTGAAATGGTTAAGTCTTCAAAAGGTTTTGTTGAATGAATGAATGAGTGTTAGTTTATTGCCACGTGTTCAGAGGACCTGAGTTTCTTTGTACATAATTGACTGGAAGTTACACCTGCAATTAGAACGGCAAATGGAAACAATCTTTTCTTGTTTTCTTGCCTCCAGCTATTCACCTCCAGCACCCCCCCCCCCCTCCCCACCTGCACACCCTACTTTTGGTCTGAGGAAGGGTCTTGACTCGAAATATCACCCATCCTCCTTCTCCAGGGATGCTGCCTGTCCCGCTGAGTTAACCCAACATTTAATGTCTATCTCAAGGCAAGTGAAGTGTTGGTCTCCATTGTGAGAATGTTTGACTACCGCTTTAGACCAACAATGTATGGCCCTTATGACACTGTGCCTGGACGGCTGTGTACAGGTCTGGTCTCCCTCACTATGGAAGGATATATTCACATCAGAAGGGCGGCACGGTGGCGCAGCAGTCGACTGCCTTACACTGCCAGAGACCCGGGTTCGATCCTGACTACGGGTGCTGTCTGTACGAAGTTTGTACATTCTCCCCGTGACCCCCACATGGATTTTCTCCGAGATCTTCGGTTTCCTCCCACACTCCAAAGACGTCCAGGTTTGTAGGTTCATTGGCTTGGTATAGATGTAAAATGGTCCCTAGTATGTGTAGGGTAGTGTTAGTGTGCGGGGATGGCTTGTTGGCGCAGACTCGGTGGGTCGAAGGGCCAGTTTCCGCGCTTCTCCTGCTCTCCCAAGTTTCCCCTGATTCGAACTTTGAGAATTACGCTAATGGCTGCTCGTAGGTACTCGGGGCTCTCGTGGACTTTTTTCAACATGTTAAAAAATCTTCACAAGTCTTCACGAGCTTACCGCGTTTCCCGAGTACCTGCCGTTAGTGTTACGAGCCACTAAGAGACGTCCCCGAGCTCCGACGTACCCGCTACGTACATTCTAAGTACTTACCACAAGTTTGATTTTCTTTTTAACTCGGGAGAGCTCTTGAATTACCTCGTACAGTGGGCCAGGCCCTTAAGGATTTCATTATTCCATTTTGAGACATGTGACAAGCAAACACTCTTGACTAGATATTAGGGGATTCAAGAGTTTAGAGATACAGCGCAGAAACAGGCCCTTCGGCCCACCGAGTCTGCGCCGACCCGCAATTTCTGCACATTAACTCTATCCTACACCCACTAGGGACAATTTACAATTTCACCAAGCCAATTAGTCTACAAACCTGAACATCTTTGGAGTGTAGGAGGAAAGAGGAGCAGCCGGAGAAAACCCACGCAGGTAACGGGGAGAACGTACAAACTCCGTACAGACAGAATCAAACCCGGGTCTCTGGCAGTAACTCTACCGCTGCGCCACCAAGATATGGGATCACTATCACACTAAAAGGTAGACCAGCTCTAGAGGTTGAACGGCCTACTCCAGTTACTACTTCTTACATTCTAATTCTGATAGATGAACAGAAATATTTTTATGTTGGATCAGTGAAAGGAAACGTGCGGAAAGCTAGAAGATTTAAAGAGGAAGTTTTAATCCGGATAAGCTGTTTCTTTATTCACTTGAGCTTCCTTTTTTTCTGGGATTTTGATGAACTCCAAATTTGTCTTTTCATCATCCGAGATGTTGCGTGGAGATAAAATAACATGCGGGCACGGCAGGACTGGACTTGCAACTCCATCGAGAAGAAATGCAAACATTTCTTTGAGTATTTGTGCTTGAGCGTGTGGAAGAAAAGATTCTGAATCTAGTAATTATTTTAAATGAGTCAAGACTCCGACAATGCTGCAAATAACCAGCTTTATCTCAGCCTCTCATTAGCAACATTACATTAAAAACTCGTCACATTTTAATCACAAAGTGTGCTGTTGTTATTTTAAAGCCTTCTTTTAACTGTCTATTCCACACGAGGCCGGGCCAGTGGAACAGGAACGGGAACAGGCCCTTCGGTCCGCAATGTCTGTGCTGAACCTGATGCCAGTACAGACCCACACAGCGACACCAGGGGTACCTAATACACCATTGACACAGTTACACCAGGTTCATAACTTCATGAAGAAGGGTTTCAGCCCAAAACGTTGCCTATTTCCTTCGCTCCATAGATGCTGCTGCACCCGCTGAGTTACTCCAGCATTTTTGTCTACCTTCATAAGTTCATAGGTTCTAGGAGCAGAATTAGGCCATTTGGCCCATCAAGTCTACTCTGCCATTCAATCATGGCTGATCTATCTCTCCCTCTCAACCCCATTCTCCTGCCTTCACCCCAATACCCCGGACACCCGTACTAATCAAGAATCTGTCAATCTCCGTCTTAAAGTTTCCATTCTTACCCGGAGAAGGAAGGAACTGCAGATGCTGGTGTCCTTCCATTCCTTCCTGCCATGATGTTGGCATTGGCCGGAGACAGTGGCAGGCATGACTTCCGAGCGGTGATCAGGGAAAGATCAAGCTCTTCGGGGCTGTGAATGAGGGTCTGAGGAAGGTTTTCACTGTTTCATTCAGCTGGTGTCACGGTGTGAATGGTGCACTGGCTCCACACCTTGCTTCCAATGAGGGGGGACCTCATTGAAACTTATCGAATAGTGAAAGGCCTGGGTAGAGTGGATGTGGAGAGGATGTTGCCACTAGCGGGAGAGTCTAGGACTAGAGGGCACTGCCTCAGAAGGACATACTTTTAGAAAAGAGATGATGAGGAATTTATTTCGTCAGAATGTGTTAAATCTGTGGAATTCATTGCTACAGATGGCTGTGGAGGCCAAGTCATTGGATATTTTTAAGGCAGAGATTGACGGATTCTTGATTAGTACGGGTGTCAGGAGATATGGGGAGAAGGCAGGAGAATGGGGTTGAGAGGGAAAGATAGATCAGCCATGATTGAATGGCGGAGTAGACTTGATGGGCCGAATGGC
The DNA here is from genome assembly GCF_010909765.2 of Amblyraja radiata. NCBI lineage: Eukaryota > Metazoa > Chordata > Chondrichthyes > Rajiformes > Rajidae > Amblyraja > Amblyraja radiata. Next base: position 9,138,663 of record NC_045986.1, on the reverse strand, counting down.
CTAATTCTGCTCCTCGAATCTATGAACTTATGAACCTGGTGTAACTGTGTGAATGGTGCCCTGTGTGGGTCTGTACTGGCAACATGTTCGGCACAGACATAGTGGGCCGAAGGGCCTGTTCCTGTGCTGTAACGTTCTATGTTCTACACTCCTGGTGTTGATGTGTGAGCAGTCAGCTCTGTGAACGATCACCAGGACTGACCTGGCTCTGCTTGCTTCGTCAGTACTTTCTTCCCGTTGACTATTGTCACTAGAAATTCCCCCCGAGCAAAGTGGTAGAGTAAACATGATACCTCGTTGCCGATCCCGGCAGCTATGTAAAAAGACTGGGAAGAGATTTGTCCCTGTGTGTGTGTGTGTGAAGTTTCACCATGAGGAGCTCAGGGCCTCTGGAAAATGGGAGTGCCTTGTAAACCACCAAGATTTATTTAATAAATAGGCAACAAAGTGAGGCTCCAATTGCTCCAGAGAAACCCTGTGGTTTTGGAAATCAGCTCCACACCTTCTGCAATAAACGGTCGGAAATTTTGACCTTCCTGAAATTCATGCATAAGTTGATTTATTTTATGTTCCTGTGAGCTCCAGATATGGTTCGGACTTGGCAGTTTTAAGGGTCTGTCCCACTTTCCCGAGTTATTCACGAATTCTCCCGAGTTTTCAAACTCGCACAATGTTCGTAACAAGTTCGTAGGAGGCCGCAGGAGTCCGTGTATATATCGTAGCGGCTCGTTATGGCAGCTGTAGGTACTCGGGGCATCAGGTAAGTCGGGACGTTTTTTCCAGCCTGATGAAAAATGTCCACGAGTGAAAAAACAACCCCGAGTACCTACGGTTCTCCGAGTGCTCCGGTTTCCTCCCGCACTCTAAAGATGCACAGGTTTGTAGGTTAATTGGTTTCAGTAAAAACTGTAAATTATCCCTCGTGAGTGTAGGATAGTGTTAGTGCGCAGCGATCGTTAGTCGGCGTGGATACGGTGGGACGAAGGATGTGTTCCGCGCTGCATCTCTAAACTAAACTAAACACATACATTGAGCAGCCTTAAAGAAAGGAATGAGCAGACTTTTTCTATGTATCTACTTCATCCATTGGTGGTACTGACAATTCAGGCCAGATGTGGTTTGAAAAGCAACACTGGGCTTTAATTAAGAGACTGAGAAGGGACACTGAGAATTAAGGGACAGAAGTTTAGGGGCAACATGAGGGGGAACTTCTTTACTCAGAGAGTGGTAATTGTGTGGAATGAGCTTCCAGTGGAAGTGGTGGAGGCAGGTTCGATTTTATAATTTAAAAATAAATTGGATAGGTATATGGACGGGAAAGGAATGGAGGGTTTTGGTCTGAGTGCAGGTAGATGGGACTAGGGGAAAATAAGTGTTCGGCACGGACTTGAAGGGCCGAGATGGCCTGTTTCCGTGCTGTAATTGTTATATGGTTATATGGTTATATGGGCGCTAAGTGAGACTGCCGTACATTCACATTGTTCATCACAGTCACACAGACCTTCTCATTATTAATACCGTTTCCAACTATGACTTATAGTCATGAGGTCATCCACTGCTTACAGGATTGGATTATGCAGAATTACTTTAGTTAATTGAATCCATGTTGGCTTAATAAACGTGTAGGAAGGAACTGTAGATGCTGGTTTATACCCAATGTAGACACAGAGTGCTGGAGTAACTCAGAGGGTCAGGCAGCATCTCTGGAGAAAAGGGATGGGTGACTTTTCAGGTCGGGACCCTTCTTCAGTCTGAAGATGTCTGAAGTCTGAAGAAGGGTCCCGACCCGAAACGTCACCCATCTTTTTCCTCCAGCAATGTTGCCTGACCCGCTGAGTTACTCCAGCACCTTTTGTCTATCTTCGGCTTAATAAATGTTTCTCTTATTCACAATATTTCCTCCTTCAGAATAACCCTAACGCTCCTCAAAGTACCACTGCTGCCTGAATTGGAGTATTCCATTTGATACGAAATGAAAATGATATTAGTGTCATCGCAAATAATGAACACTTTTGATTCTTAGAGTAGACAAAAATGCTGGAGAAACTCAGCGGGTGCAGCAGCATCTATGGAGCGAAGGAAATAGGCAACGTTTCGGGCCGAAACCCTTCTTCAGACTGATAGGGGGTGGGGGGAGGTGAAAACGTTGCCTATTTCCTTGGGGTTTCGGCCCGAAACGTTGCCTATTTCCTTCGCTCCATAGATGCTGCTGCACCCGCTGAGTTTCTCCAGCATTTTTTTGATTTTCCAGCATCTGCAGTTCCTTCTTAAACACAATGATTCTTAGAGTATTTGCCTCTTACCTCATCTTTGGGCCTAGCAAGTAAAATGTTCTTGGTTTCCATCTCAATCACACTTTTTGTCTGAGAGGTTATGTTCAAAAAGGAATCAAAAGCACCAATAAGCACAAAGGGTTATCGGAATGGAGTCGTTCAAGAGGTGAAGTCACTAGTTTGGGACAGTCATAGATTCATGCAGCGTGGAAACAGGCCCTTTGGCCCAACTTGCCCACACCAACCAACATGCCCCATCTACACTAGGCCCACCTGCCTACATCTGGCCCATATACCTCAAAACCTACCCCAGTATCTGTCGTAATTGTTTCTTAAACGTTACGATAGTCCCAGCCTCAACCACCTCCTCCGGCAGTGCATCCCTTACACCCAACACTCTTTGTGTGAAAAAGTTACCCCTCAGATTCATCTTAAATCTTTCCCCCCTCATCTTAAATCTACAATGAGTTAAAGCAAGCTCTTCAGTATAGTCATGTGTAGTGTCCACTGCTATCTTTGTAAATCACAGTTTTGCATGTGGGTGCTTTAAATTTTGTTTGTACTGCCTGGGAAAGATTGTAATTCAATGATGATGATGATGCTTTATTCTACCTGGCTAGGTGCAGTGACACTATTTGTCTTTGCATACAAAGTACACAAAAGAGTTGGCACAAAGCCGCTGACAAAGTAAAAAAAGTACTCATCCCCCTTTGTTCTCGGTGCCCCCCCCCCCCCCCCACCCCACGCCTACACTGGGTCCCTCTTAGTTCTCGGCGGTGCCCCTTACGCCGGGTCCCCCTTCGTTCAAACCCTTAAGGACCTGTCCCACTTTCCCGAGTTACTCACCAATTCTCCCGAGTTTTCCCCTTGATTCAAACTCGGTAATGCCAGCCGTAGGTACTCGGGTCTATTTTTTTTACTCGTGGACATTTATCGGCATGTTGAAAAAACGTCCCAACTCATCTGATGCCCCGAGTACCTACGGCAGGCATTACGAGCCGCTACAAAATATCTACGGATTCCTACGGCCTCCTACAGACTCGCTACGGACATTCCCCGAGTTTGAATCAAGGGGAAAACTCGGGAGAATTCGTGAGTAACTCGGGAAAGTAGTGGGACAGGGCTTTACTTTGTATCCCCGCCTGTTCTTTTTTTTTTGCAATCTCGTACTTCCAAAGTTTGACGTATTTCAGCTGCCTCCAATCATCCTCAGTGAATGAGGCGCAGGATCCCAACCTGTGGGGGAATTGACCAGACCAAGGTTCCTTTATTACAATTGTTAAAAATGCTGGAAATCCCCAGCAGGTCAGGCAGCTTCTGTGGGAAGAGCAACAGTTAATGTTTCAGGTCAAATACTTTAAAAAAAAAATTCAAGTTCAACACAAAATGTTAACTTGAAGAGTTAACTCCGTGCGCACAGATACAGGATTTTCCCAACATTTTCCATATTTATTTCAGATATCTAGCATCTGCTGTGTGGTCTTGAACTAGATTTGTTCATCCTGGTTTTGCAGGTATTTAAGGTATTTAATTATGCTTAGATCTAGCGATTTCAATATAATAACAGGGAACTGCTGGTTTAAACCAATGATGCACGCAGAATGCTGGAGTAACTCAACGGGTCAGGCAACTTCTCTGCAGAACATGGATAGGTGAAGTTTCAGGTCGGGATGCTTCTTCAGACTGATTGTAGTAGTGGGGTGCGGGAGGGAAAACTGGATCTCTCCCTCCCCCTCCCCCTCCCCCTCCCCTCCCCCTCCCCCTCCCCCTCCCCCCCCCCCTCCCCCTCCCCCTCCCCCTCCCCCTCCCCCTCCCCCTCCCCTCCCCCTCCCCCTCCCCCTCCCCCTCCCCCTCCCCCTCCCCCTCCCCCTCCCCCTCCCCCTCCCCCTCCCCCTATTTCTGCACATGTTGCAATCTATTTGGGGTTGGCCTAACACAGTTAGCGGAAACCCAACATCTCTGAACACCAGTCATAACATGAAACGTTGTCTGTCCATTCCCTGCAGAGACGCTGACCCCCTCCCACTGCCCCACCCCCAGCAGCAACGTTCCAGGCACCCACCACCCTCTGGCTCAGCACTTCAACTCCCCCTCCCATTCCCAATCCGACCTCTCTGTCCTGGGTCTCCTCCATTGCCAGAGTGAGCAACAGCGGAAATTGGAGGAACAGCACCTCATATTCCGTCTGGGGTCCTTGCGCCCTTATGGCATCAACATTGAATTCCCCCAATTTGGCTAGCCTGTGCTGTCCCCTCCCCTTCCTTCACCCTCTAGCTGTCTCCTCCCACCCTCCCATCCGCCCGCCCTCGGGCTCCTCCTCCTCCCTTTTTCCTTCTTTCTTTCCCCACCCCCCATCAGTCTGAAGAAGGGTTTCGGCCCGAAACGTCGCCTATTTCCTTCGCTCCATAGATGCTGCTGCACCCGCTGAGTTCCTCCAGCAATTTTGTGTACCTTCTGTATACAAATACTTGCCCCGCACATCCCCTTTAAACTTTGCCCCTCTCACCTTAAAGCTCCGCCCTCTAGTATTTGATATTTTCATCCTGGAATAAAGTTTCTACCATGTCTATGCCTCTCATAACTTGATATACTTCCATCAGGTCTCCTATCAACCTCTGGCGTTCCAGAGAAAACAATCCAACAATATCCAACTTCTCCCTAATAGGCTAATACCTCCTAATCTGGGCATCATTCTTGTAAACCTCCTCTGCACCCTCTCCAATGCCTCCACACCCTTCCTGCAATGGGGCAACCAGAACAGACTGCATTCTCTAAAGTCGTATAAAGCTGCTTCATGACTTCCTGACTGTCTCATTCAATGTCCCGATCAATGAAGAAAAGCATACCATAAGCCTTCTTTATCACCCTATCAACTTGTGTTACCACTGTCAGGGAGTTATGGACCAGATCCTCAAGATCTCTCTGTACATCAATGCTGCTAAGTGTCCTGCCATTAACTGTATATTTATCCCTTACATTCAAAAGACTGATGGGGAAGAGCAAGAGGAACATATGGAATACAATTCAAGTCAATGCTAAGACCTCCTAAAATGCACTCTATCCCTTTAGACTTTGGAGAAACAGCAGGGAAACAGGCCCTTCAGTCCACCGAGTCTGCGCTGACCAGCGATCCCTGTACACTGGTACCATCCTGCACATGAGGGACAATTTACAATTTTTACCAAAGCCAATTAACCTACAAACCTGTACGCCTTTGGAGTGTGGGAGGAAACCGGAGCACCCGGAGAAAGCCCACGCAGTCACGGGGAGAACGTGCAAACTCCGTACAGCCAGCACCCGTAGTCAGGATCGAACCAGTGTCTCTGGTGCTGTGGAGCAGCAACTCTACCACTGCGCCACTCTCCTGTGCATTCAGACACAGCTCCTCGAATAAACTGCGAAGGATATACCTGTGATCAGTAATCAGTGATTAAATGATCCCACAATTTTATTCATGAGGACGCACAACCCACTTGTCGGCCTGCTCTTTTGAGGAGTTTATTTGGATACAACTGACACAGACGCCACCATCTCTGGAAACCTATCTTTTTCTGAATAATTCAGACCCAGTGAGATTTCAAAGGCTTGAGGATTGACAGTGTTCTGAATATTAAATGTGCAATAGAAGTGCGTAAACCAGAATAAACATAAATATTAAACGGCCGATTTTTGCACAATGACAGATGAAGAGGAAGCTCCTCAAAGTAACAACTGGTAAACTGTCACAGTAAACCCGAAAGATATGTCCCACGAGTTGCAAGCTGGACAAATATTAACCTGGGAGAAATCTTCTCTCACTCCACGTTTTAAAAATAGCCATCTGTTCCTTTTACTCTCCTTGGAACCGAATCTAAGGCGGCAGGATGGTGCAGCAGTATGCAACAAAAGCTTTTCACTCTACTGCAGTACACGTGACAATCAACTAAAACTGAGTTGCTGCCTTACAGCGCCAGAAACCCAGGTTCGATCCTGACTACGGATGCTGTCTGTACAGATTTTTTCGTTCTCCCCGTGACCTGCGTGGGTTTTCTCCGAGATCTTCGGTTTCCTCCCACACTGCAAAGACGTACAGGTTTGTAGGTTAATTGGCTTGGTATAAATGTATATTGTCCCTAGTGTGTGTAGGATAGTGTTAGTGTGCGGGGATTGCTGGTCGGTGTGGACTCGGTGGGCCGAATGGCCTTTTTCCATGCTGTATTTCTAAACTGATCAGGTCAAAACATCACCAATTCTTCTTCTCCCTTGGTGCTGTCTGCCCCGCTGAGTTACTCCAGCATTTTCTGCTTTTCTTCGGTATAAACCAGCACCTGCAGTTCCTTCCAACAAAGTGAGGACGATAGTGCAGATTCATGGAATCACAAAAAAAACATGAAATGAACGAAACGAAACGAAACAAAACATCCTCTGCATGTCATCATCTCCTTTGTTGGCTCAGTGTTAATGGTCAGAGATGTGTGGACTGACTGGCTTGTTGTGGGTGGGATGTTCCGTCCACACAGAATCCAGTGCTGGAGGAATACACATCACAGTTTGCCAACTCCCACGCAAGGGGTAGAGTGTGATTAAGGAACCTGGTCTTTTAACTCACCACTTCTGCCCAAAAATGGTCTCCAGATAATGAGAGCTGCGTCTTTAAAAGGCAGCAAATGAACAATATTTGACATCTTTCAAGGACTATAAAAAGAAACACTTGAATGGTGGGGAATGTGGATGCCACTATAGCACCAGGCATCGTAAAAGTTATGTCAGATAACCTTGTGTTATGTGACCTTGAAAAGTTTCAAGTAAATTAAAATAAAACATTTTTTGTTTGTACCTGTTAAATTTTTTTTTTAACGATACTGTTCAAATGTCACTCTAAATTTTATCAGTCAGATTATAAAAGTGCCAACTATCAAAGAATTTTTGATACATGAATATTTCCGTATATTTGCACTTGCTCTTGGTCAGCTGAAGTGCGCACACATTTCTTATTAACAGGCTTTGTTAATGTCAGATAAAGTCGTTTAATTCTATTGTTGTCGAGAAATGTTGCATCGTATCGGGACAGTGTTTCCTGGTGAAATGGAACCTGCGAAAATGATCGCACCAAGGGCACACTTGCCGCTTACATTAACTTCCACGGTAAATGTAACTAACTCTTAGTTGCAAATTAATATTAAATAAAATACACTGCTCACCTAACAGGAGCCCGAGTGCTGAGCGGAAAAAATAATGAAAGCAAAGAGTGCTTTGTTGAACAGACCTGCTGTGGCATGGCTCATTAAAACACAAATGCAGATTTAAATACCTTCTACTGAATGTACAGAACAATAATCCAGCAACCTGTTGTTGAAACCAATTCATATTTCTAATTTTTACGCGTGCGATAATAATAAGTGGTTGTACTTTGTGGCTTTTGATACCAACCCTGGAGAATCGCCATCACATTTTCGAAAAATTAGAAATGATGCATTAAAAAATCTCTTTGATAGGATGGTCATGAAAGTATCAAAGCAGTAACTATTGGTTTAATAGCTGGCGTAATTTAGAGATACAGCACACAAACATGGCGTCCGGCTCACCCGACCAGCGATCACACCGTACGCAAACGCTGTCCAGCACACGAGGGACAATTTACAATCTTTACTGAAGCCAAATTAACCGACAAATCCGTACGTCTTTGGAGTGTGGGAGGAAAACGTACAAACTCCCTGCAGACAGCATCCGTAGTCAGGATCGAACCCGGGTCTCTGGCGCTGTAAAGGGGCTGTCCCACTTGGGCGACCTAATTGGCGGGTTTAGAAGAGTTTAGGAGAGTTTGAAAAAATGTCATTTTGAAGACCAGCTTCGACTAGCTATCACTAGCTTCGGGAAAATTGTGGAGAGCGAAGACAACCTCCTTCGACCTCCCTTCGACTATGATGACTACCTTCGACTAACTTTGACTATCCTCGATTACCTATGACTGACATGCCGACCTACTACGACCTACTACAACTAAACCTACGAGTAAAAAAAGTATTGATGTTTTCCATGGCGAACTTTTTTTACTCGCGGGCATTTTTCAACATGTTGAAAAATACGCCGCGACCTAGCTGAGGCCTCGAGTACGCGGGGACCACTCTCGAGCATGAAGGAGAGTTACGAAGACCTCCTACGACCTCGCTGACCTCCTACGACTCTACCGCTGTGCCACCGTGTCCCTCACTAACAGCCATAATAATCAGCCATTATAAATTCACCTTCCAGACTCCCATTGCCAACAAAGCACAACAACGCCTCTACATCCTCAGAAGATGAAGGATGGTTGGCCAGCTTCTACAGATGCCCGGTAATAAGCATACTGTTGTGTTGTGTCACAGCTTGGCTTGGCAACAGCTCAGCCCAAGACCACAAGGAATTGAAGAGAGTTTTTAAGAAGGAACTGCAGATGCTGGAAAATCGAAGGTACACAAAAATGCTGGAGAAACTCAGCGGGTGCAGCAGCATCTATGGAGCGAAGGAGATAGGCAATGTTTCGGGCCGAAACCCTTCTTCAGACGGGGGAGGTGGGGAGAAGAAAGGAAAAAAGAGGAGGATGAGCCCGAGGGCTGAACCGCTAGTCGGTGAGACCAAGCGCAGGCTTGGCGATCGTTTCGCCGAACACCTCCGCTCGGTCCGCACTAACCAACCTGACCTCCCGGTGGCTCAGCACTTCAACTCCCCCTTCCATTCCATATCCGACCTCTCTGTCCTGGGCCTCCTCCACGGCCAGAGTGAGCAACACCGGAAATTGGAGGAACAGCCCCTCATATTCCACTTGGGGAGTCTGCATCCTGGTGGCATGAACATTGAATTCTCACAATTCTGTTAACCCTTGCTGTCTCCTCCCCTTCTTACCTCCCCCTCAGCCCTCGGGCTCCTCCTCCTCCTTTTTCCTTTCTTCTCCTCGCCTCCCCCCACCCCCTATCAGTCTGAAGAAGGGTTTTGGCCCGAAACGTTGCCTATCTCCTTCGCTCCGTAGATGCTGCTGCACCCGCTGAGTTTCTCCAGCATTTTTGTCTACCTAGGAATTGAAGAGAGTTTTGTATGTGGCCTAGTCTATCATGCAAATCACACTCCACTCCATCGACACCATCTACACTGCCTCTAGAGGGCAGCCGACATAATCAAGGACCATTTACACCCCTGATATTCTGTCCTCTCTCCTCCCCCATCTTTAAAAAATATACAAATGCTTGCAAGCACGTACCACCTGATTCAGAAATTATTCCCGCTGTTAACTGACTACTGAATGGTCCTCTCATAAGATAAAGGTGTAGTCCTGATCTTCCAACCTACCTCATTGTGGCCCTGGCACTTAAAAAAAAAAATCTGCACTTTCTCTCTAACTGTAATGCTACAATGCTGCAACACCATATTCTGCACTCTGGTGTTTGTTCTCTTTGCTCTACCTGTTGCACCTGTGTATTGGCTTGATTACACTCTTGTATAGTCTGAGCTGACTGGATAGCACACAAAGATTTTCACTGTATCTTGATATAAAACACCAAACTTAATAAACCATTATCATTACCAACGGTTGGAGTCAGGAAGCAAGAAGCAGAAAAAAAAAAGGAACTGCAGATGCTGGTTTATAAAAAAATAAGACATCAAAGTGTTGGAGTAACTCAGTATGTCAGGCTGGAGAACATGGATGGAAATTCTGGGGCGGGTGAAGGATCCCGACCTGAAATATCACCTATCCATATTCCCCAGAGATGTTGCCTGGCCTGCTGAGTTGCCAGATGCTTGTGTCTTTTGTAGAGTTAAGACCTGACTTGTTGGAGGGTGAAAAGATTGGGGGCAGGTGCAGGCTCATGTGAAACCAGTGAGAAGATGCCCTCAGGGCCTGTCCCACTTAAGAGATTTTTTTGGCGACTTGCCATCATAGTCGCGGCAAGTGGCCGAAATTGTTCAACGTTGAAAATCCAGCGGCGACCAGAAAAAGGTACGTCTCTTTGGGCAACTACTCACCACCATACAGGCGTCACGTGTCGACATGTCGCGGGGTGAGTCCTGTATGGTCGTGAGTAGTTGCCCAAAGACTCTGCTACGACTATGAAGGGTGCCGGCAAATCGCCGAAAAAAATCGCGTGAGTGGGGCAGGTCCTTTATTTGTGCAACAATTACTTTTCAGCTTCTTTTCCCATAAGAGAGGCGATGAAAGAAAGAATACTGCAAGATACAGGCTTCGAGTAATGGATACGAGATTCAGTAGAGATTCAGTAGAGATTCAGTGGAGGTCTGAGGAGGAATTGTTTCACCCTGAGATTCATAGAGTCATAGAGTGATACAGTGTGGGAACATGAAAAAACATTATTCACCCTGAGAAGTTTGGGGGAGAACAAAGATGGTGAAGAAACTTGATTCATTTACGATGGCATTCGCTGGTGAGTAAGATTGTCCAGTTATCACTACACAGCAGCTAAAGGCATTTGGCAGCTTCGTGAAGGACACCGATTTTAATATTTGTTTCTCCATTGCAAATGAGTGGTACAAAACAATTAATGCTGGGACCTAATAATTGAAGCCATATTTGATGCATATTAGATGGCTGACCAAGGCTGTGAATCAACTGATTAATTTTGATGGGCAATTTATGAAGCATAAGGAGCACTGAATTACAGCTTTGCAAGCATTGTTGGCTACAGGTCATTAAGGAATAAACGTCCAGTTTGGCAGTAGAATGGGCAACGTGCTGGCTACCACACAGATAGCAGGATTGCTTCGATAAAGGTGTCATTGAGCTGATAGTGGCACCGAGCAGGAATCAATTATTTACAGAGGAATCGGAGCTGGCCGTTCGGCCCATCAAGATCTGTTCTGCCATTCAGCTAGATCGTGGTTTAGCGCTTACCATCATTCCGTTTAGCCATCTTTTCTCTACATTCGTGCGGCACGGTGGCGCAGCGGTACAGCTGCTGCTTTACAGCGCCAGAGTCCCCGGGTTGATCCTGACTGTACGGAGTTTGTACGTTCTCCGCGTAACCTGCGTGGGTTTTCTCTGGGTGCTTCGGTTTCCTCCTACACTCCAAAGGCGTACAGGTTTGTGGGCTAATTGGCTTGGCATCATTGTAAAATTGTCCCCAGTGTGTAGGATAGTATCAGTGTGCGGGAATCGCTGGTCAGAGTTGCGGGCCGAAGGGCCTGTTTTCGTGCTGCATCTTTAAACTAAACTAAACTAAACTTGTCTCTTCCATTACAGTTTAGCAATGTCATTGTTCAAAGTTCCCGTCGACCAACATCCCCTGCCGTTCATGACCCAGCTTTTACTCTGGCCTTTAATGTTCAGAATGATGCCACTTGCTTTGGATCCCCTCCAACCGAAGAAATTATTCTTCCGCACTCTACTTGATTTTAACATTTTAACAACTTTGAATAGGTGCCTTCAGTGCCTAAACTCCAGGGAATCCAAGGTAGACAAAAGTGCTGGAGAAACTCAGCGGGTGCAGCAGCGTCTATAGATGCTGCTGCACCCGCTGAGTTTCTCCAACACTTTTGTCTACCTTCGATTTTCTAGCATCTGCAGTTCCCTCTTAAACTCCAGGGAATCCAAGCCGGCTTGAATCAACCTGGCAGATGTTCGGGCAATGCTATTTAGTTCAGTTTAGTTTAGTTTAGAGATAGTTTAGCGCGGAAACAGGCCCTTCAGCCCACCAAGCCCACACCGACCAGCAATCACCGCCCACTAGCACTATCCTACACACATCTCGGGACAATTTATAATTTTAATTGAAGTCAATTTGCCTACAAGCCCGTGCTTCTTTGGAGTGTGGGAGGGAACTGGAGCACCCAGAGAAAACCCACGCAGATCACGGGGTGAACGTACAAACTCCATACAGACAGCACATGGTTGGGATGGAACCTGGGTCTCTGTTGCTGTGATGCAGTAACTCCATCGCTGCGCCAACGTGCCCCCCCGTGTTCACTTATTTCCTGCCAGGCTTTCGGCTGCCCCTCTTCTCCAACAGCTTTCCTACCCCCCCCCCCCCCCCCCCCCGACCCCCCCCCCTCCCCTTCCCTCTCCGCCCCACAATCAGTCTGAAGGGTCACTATCCACACTCCCCAGGATGCTGCCTGACCCGTGAGCTACTCCTGCACTCTCTGTCTTTTTTTTTGTTAACCAGCATCTGCAGTTCCTTGCTCGTAAATGATCTGCTTTGATCATGACCCGCATCTCTGGGCCCCAGCACAATGGCACAGCTGGGGCAGCGCGGACTCACAGTCGACTCACTGCCTCATCGCCCCAGAGACACAGGTTCAATTCTGCCCTCAGGTGCTGTGTATGTGGTATCTGCCCTGTGACTGCATGGGACTGCGTGACTGCGTGGGTGCTCATGTTTCCTCCCAACGACTCATGAGAAAGTAGCTGCAATTTTCCCGTGGTGAACGGTAGAATCTGGGGGAAGGTGATAGGATGGAGGGAGAACAAATTAGGTTTGCCTTTGGATTCATGGGAATATGATGGGTTAGCATGGACTTGTGCTGGTTTGTGCTATGTAACTATTTGAGCTTTATATTTGTTTGTGCTAGTGTAAGCTAAGGTCACAGGTTTGGATAAGTCCATCCTGCATAAAGATGAGTAGGAAAGGATACGTTTTCCTGATAGATCGGATTGAATGGGCGCAGTGGTAGAGCTACTGCCTTACAGCGCCAAAGACCAGGGTTCGATCCTGACAATGGGTGCTTCTTTGTACATAGTTTGTACGTTCTCCCCGTGACCTGCATGGGTTTTCTCCGAGATATTTGGTTTCCTCCCACACCCCAAAGATGTAAAGGTTTGTAAGTTAATTGGCTTGGTATCATTGTAAATTGTCCCTAGTGTGCGTAGGATAGTGATAGTGCAGGTGGCGCGCGAAGATTTTGTACATCTCAAAATCCTGGGGCGCCGCGCGCGACTGTGTGTCACTGCCTACGTCACCACGCACCATGCGCACATCACGTGCGCGTCATGACGCGTGCGTCGTGCGTCGTGACGTGTAAATGATGTTGCGCCAATGACGCCCAAATGGGACTGGCCCTTTAGTGTGCGGGGATTGCTGGTCGGTGCAGACTCGGTGGGCCGATGGGCCTGTTTCTGCGCTGTTTCTCGAAACTAAACTCTAAGCCCATCCTGCATAAGGATGAGTAGGAAAGGGTAAAGATTTAGTGACAGATCGGATTGAACAATTGTTGATTCGGTGCCAGACGCACAAGGAGTTTTGTTTATCAAAACCTAGTTTCCATTCTCTTATTTGCTGCTTCCTTTCTCTTATTCCACACAGATGCTATTTTCCTGGTGACACGTTGCTTGAAGCACCTACAGAAAATTCCTCTGGGTGCTGTCTTAAAACAGCGACTCAGTCATTGCAAATAAACAAGTTAATGTGCGACTAAGAGGGAGAAATTCATGCAAGAAGGTGAAGGGCCTGTCCCACTTTCACAACCTAATTCACAACCTCTGCCGTGTTTACCCTTGACTCATACTCGCAGCATGGTCGCCACGAGGTCGTAGGAGGCCGTAGGTAGGTCGTGATGCTGGTCATAGATACTCGTGGCAGCAAGTAGGTCGGGGCGTTTTTTCAACATGATGAAAAATGTCCACGAGTAAAAAAGGTCGTGAATTAGGTTGTGAAAGTGGGACAGGCCATTAACCCTTTCTTATTCTGACTCAGGCAACCGGGAGTTTCAAACCCAGTTCAGCCCAGTTCTAGGACTCGGTGGGCCGAAGGGCCTGTTTCCGCGCTGTATCTCTAAAGTCCAAAGTGTAAAGCCCAGTCTGGGCTTGTGCAGGGATCCCATTTGTGAATTCCTAACCTGGATATCAGATGAAATATAAGCTGGTTCTTACAGAATTTCTTCATTTCTTTCTTCATCTTAAATCAAATAAAAAGGAACTGCAGATGCTGGTTTACACCAAATGCTGGAGTAACTAAACTGGACAGGCAGCATGTTTAAGAAGGAACCACAGATGCTGGAAAATCGAAGGTAGACAAAAATGCTGGAGAAACTCAGCGGGTGAGGCAGCATCTATGGAGCGAAGGAAATAGGCAACGTTTCGGGTCGAAACCCTTCTTCAGACTGGCAGCATCTCCGGAGAGAAGGAATGGGTGATGTTTTGGGTCGAGACCCTTCTTCAACTCCCTTTTTTAAGATCTCCTCCTCTCTCCGACGAGGGTTCTGCAAAATTCTCTCTCGCTGCTCCTGTTTTTAATTTACTTCCTACCCAGCTGAATTCAGCTAAGTTCAGTTTATTGTCACGTGTACCGAGGTACAGTGAAAAGCCTTTGTTGCGTGCTAACCCGTCAGCAGAAAGACAGTACGTGATTACAATTGATCCATTTCCAGTGTAGTTAAAGTGAGAAGTGTTGCTGTAGTAGTCGAGAGCGATTGTAATACGTGACTGTAGATCTGCTTCTGTGGCTAACACGCAAATAGTCGGGGCGGCCACGGTGGCGCAGCGGTAGAGTTGCTGCCTTACAGTGCTTGCAGCACCGGAGACCCGGGTTCAATCCCGACTACGGGTGCTGTCTGCACAGAGTTTGTACGTTCTCACCGTGACCGCATGGGTTTTCTCCGAGATCTTCGGTTTCCTCCCATACTCCAAAGACGTGCAGGTATGTAGGTCGTTTAAGAAGGAACTGCAGGTGCTGGAAAATCGGAGGTAGACAAAAATAGTGGGGAAACTCAGCGGGTGAGGCAGCATCTATGGAGCGAAGGAAATAGGCATTGCCTGCTGCACCCGCTGAGTTTCTCCAGCATTTTTGTCTACCTTTACATGTGTTGAACTGAGCTCACCACCTTAAATCGGAGGCAGAGGCTCAGCAGAGGCGAACCGCTGGCCTGTATTAGCCAGACAGCTGACTCCACTGAGCACAATATCGATATTAGAATGAAACAAGGCTTCGGCCCGAAACGTTGCATATTTCCTTCGCTCCATAGATGCTGCCTCACCCGCTGAGTTTCTCCAGCATTTTTGTCTACCAGGTATGTAGATCAATTGGCTTGGTGTATGTGTAAATTGTCCCTAGTGTGGTTAGGATAGTGTTAATGTGCGAGGATCGCTGGTCGGTGTGGACTCGGTGGGCTGAAGGGCCTGTCTGTATTTCCGTGCTGTATCTCTAAACTAAACTAAAGTCATCTAAAGTCGCCTGTGTTGGGCGCCATCTCAATCCAGAAGGTTGATCTCAAATATCTCAGCTGATTCACCGGCTGAGGGAATCAGAAACGCTGTCGTTTTGATCAGATGTTAAACTGAGCTCCCACAAGGGAACACAAATGATTCAGTCACAATGCAGGGACGTTCGATATTTAACCTTCAGTACACATCACTGAAGAAGATGAAGCTGTTATGGTCTGGTGCGGGAGCTTGAACTACCTGCTGCTCACACAGAGGGCGGAGTGTGTATGGGACGAGCTGCCAGAGAAGGCAGTTGAGGCAGGAACTATCACAATGTTTAAAAGATATTTGGACAGGTGCATTGGACAGGAAAGGTTTAAAGGGACATGGGGCAGACGCGGGCAAGTGAGACTAGATTTAGACATTAGACTGTAGAATTTGGTCTTTAGAGATACAATGCAGAGACAGGCACTTTTTCCACCCACCGAGTCCGCGCCGACCAGCGATCACCCTGTACACTCACACTATCCTACACACTAGGGACAATTTACAATTTTTACCGAAGCTAATTAACTTACAAACCTGCACGTCTTTAGGGCGTGGAAGGAAACTGGAGCACCCGGAGAAAACCCACACAGTCACGGGGAGAACGTACAAACTCCGTACAAACAGCACCCATAGCCAGGATTGAACCAGGGTCTCTGGGTCTGTAAGGCAGCAACTCTACCGTTGCGCCCCTGGGACATCTTGGATGATGTGGGCAAGATGGACCGAATGGCCTGTTTCCATGCTGTGTGATTCTATGACCACTCTCCTAATTACAACTGTGACTGCTGCACTTAAACACCACAACCTTCAACTAAGCTGAGAACGACACAGACTTTGGGGCAATGTATTTGTCTTTTGCACTATTATAGTTTGGTTTTTATATATACCAAACTTTTTTTATTATCTATTATGGTGTTTACAGAGTCCTATGTTTGTTGTCACCTGCTGTGCTGCTGAACATAATGTGGCACGGTGGCGCAGCGGTAGAGTTGCTGCCTCACAGTGTCAGAGGCCCGGGTTCAATCCTGACTACGGATGCTGTCTGTATGGAGTTTGTACGTTCTCCCCGTGACCGCGTGCGTTTTCTCCGAGATCTTCGGTTTCATCCATCCCACACTCCAAAGACGTACAGGTTTGTATGTTATTTGGCTAGGAATAAACATGTAAAATTTTCTCTAGTGGGTGTAGGATAGTGTTAATGTGTGGGGATCGCTGGGCTGGAGTGGACTCGGTGGGCCGAAGGGTATGTTTCTGCGCTGTATCTCTAAACTAAAAACCTAAAAAGTAAGAATTTCATTGTTGCGTTTTGGGATAATAAAGCACTCTTGACTTGGACAGGCCCTCGTGGACTGTGAAGGCCCGAAAGACTTTCTGTGGATGGAGAAGGTTCTAAATAAATGTATTTTCATCTTTCAAAGGAATTTAAACTTCTATGGAGGGATCCTTTGTGGATGGACCTGATGAACCTGCTCTCATCCCCATCTACAATGCTGAAATGAGGAGGACTGACGTGGCCACAATAATTAAGAATGAGATCCTTAACCTGATTCACTCCAGCGCTCCTAGTGAGATGCGTTTGCCAAAGATGATTAAAAATGCACTTGGGGAGCTGGCACTAGTTCAGATCTGATGAAGTGAAGTGCACACATTGAACCCTGATGGTCCTTAGTGGGACTCTGTGAATGAAGGCGATAATCTGTTGGCAGGACTTGTCTATTTACAGAGGCTGCAAACCTGTAATGGTTTAATCAACAGCTTTGATTTTCCTCACTGGCTATCCGAAGGTGGTAAATATAAACATTGGCAATTCTATGATGTACATTCAATCTTCATTAAATCCTAAGCCCAGACCATCACGCAAACCAACCTCCCTTCCATTGACTCCATTCATACCTCACACTGCCTCGGCAAGGCCAGCAGCATAAACAAGGACAATTCACACTCCCTCTTCTCCCCTCTCCCATCGAGCAAAAGGTAGAGAAGTGTGAAAAAGCACACCTCCAGATTCAGGGCCTGTTACTTCCCAGCTGTTATCAGGCAACTGAACCATCCTACCATAACTAGTCCTGAACTACTATCTACCTCATTGGTGACCCTCGGACTATCCTTGATTGGACTTTGCTGGCTTTACCTTGCACCAAATGTTATTCCCATATCATGTATCTGGGCACTGTAAATGGCTCGATTGTAATCATGTATTGTCTTTCTGTCGACTGGTTAGCACGCAACAAAATCTTTTCACTGTACCTCGGTACAAGCGACAATAAACTGAACTGAACTAATATGAACATCACTGACAAGGCTTGTCCATAATCTCCCTTGGGCAGGTGATGGTGAATGAACTGTTGTAGTCCTTTAGTCATAGAGTCATACAACATGGAAACAGGCCTTTCAGCCCAATTTGCCCATGCCGACCAACATGCCCCATCTACACTAGTCCCACCTGCCTGCTTTTAGCTCAGATCCCTCTAAACCTAATATATCCATGTACCTGTCTAAATGTTCTTAAATGTTGGGATAGTCCCTGCCTCAACTACCTCCGCTGGCTGCTCGTTCCATACATCCCACCACCCTTTATGTAAAAATGTTACCCCTCAGGTTTCCATTAAATCTTTTCCCCCTCACCTTAAACCTATGTCCTCTGGTTCTCGATTCCCCTGTTCTGGGCAAAAGACTCTGAGCGTTTACCCACAGTAGCTATTCCCACATTGCTGCTTGGTAGGGAGTTCGAGGATTTAGACACAGTAACACAGTGGTGCAGCTGGAAGAGCCACAGCCTCACGGCGCCAGAGACCCAGGTTCAATCCTGACCTCAGCTGCTGTCCGTGTGGAGTTTGCACGTTCTACCTGTGACCGTGTGGGTTTCCCCTGGGTGCTCTGGTTTCCTTCCACATCCCAAAGGGGGGGGAATTGACTGCTGTAAGTCGCCTCTTGTGTGTAGATGAGTGTTAGAATGGAGGAGGAGGGGTGGAGGGGGGGGGGTGGGGGGGGGGGTTGCTAACACTACAGAGAGAATAAAGATGAAAGAACACAAAGTGCGAGAGTAACCCAGCAGGTCAGGCAACATCTCTGGAGAACATTGATTGGTGACCCTTCTTCAGACTGATCATAAGGGGAGTGAGAGGAAAGCTGGAAAAATGTAGAGGCAGGATAAAGCATGGCAGGTCACAGGTGGACATCGGCCAGAGATTAAAGATGAATTGCATTAGCATAGGATTAGTGATATAGGCAGTTATGGTCAGCATGGGCCCGAGGGGCCAAAAGGCCTGATTCCATGCTACATCTCTCATAGACAGAATGCACCATTGAAAGCTTGTTTTGGGAAAAGCTCTACCTAAGACCACAAGAAATAGCAATGAGTTGTGGATGTGGCTCAGTCCATCACACAGACCAGACTCCCCACCAACGACTCCATCTACACTTCACGCTGCCTTGGAAATGCAACCAACATCAGACTTGTCCCCCACATTTATTCCTACTTCTCGCCACTCCTAAATGGCGGAAGGAACAGAAGCTTGGCAGCACCAGACTCAGGGACAGTTTCTTCCCCTCTGTTTAGATTAGTTTAGTTTAGTTAATGGTCACGTGCACTGAGGCACCGAGATTAAAAGCTTCAATTGTGTGTAATCAGGCTTCTGAACGGTGCTTCCATAAACTAGGGCAGTGGTTCCCAACCTTTTTTAGCTCATGGCTCCCTTGGGCTCTTTAATTTTTCTGTGGCCCCCCCCCTGACATTATTAGCGGAAAAAGGTGGCCCCTTCATTGAACCTGTGGCCCCCTAGATCCCCAAATTTTTCTGTGGCCCCCCTGAGATTTGCCATATGGCCCCAGGTTGGGAATCACTGAACTAGGGTATTGTCCGATTCACCTCCACCCTATTGCGGACTTTGTCTACGGAACTGATCCGCCACAATGCAGAGAACTACATTTCGCACTCTGTATCTTCCCCTTTGTTCCATTTATTGTACTTGTCTTTGGCCCAGCTGTATTTGTGAATAGTATTATCTGATGTGATTGGATTGCATGCAAAACAAAGCAGTTCACTGTACCTCGGTACATGTGACAACGATAAACCTAAACCTAAGCCTTATTCTTCTCGAGTGTTGGTGTTACTCCCCAAATGGAGAATCATCCATGCCACGTCTAACTTGTGTCTTGCAGATAGGGGGAAACCATTGGGTCGTCAGATGAGAAACCATTTGCAGGGGCCCCAGCCTACAGGTTAGTTTAGCTTTTTGTTAGTTGAGAGATACAGCGCGGAAACAGGCCCCTCGGCCCACTGAGCCCGCGCCGGCCAGCAATCCCCCGCACATTGACACTATCCTACACGCACTAGGGACAATTCTACATTTATACCATACAAACCTGAGTGTGGGAGGAAACCAAAGTTCTCGGAGAAAACCCACACAGGTGGCGGGGAGAATGTACAAACTCCGTACAGACAGCACCCGTAGTCAGGATCGAACCCGGGACTCTGGCGCTGCAAGGCAGTAGTTCTACCGCTATGCTACGGTAGTCACAATAATGATATGGTTGATCCAGCTACTGATTTGATCAGTGGTACTTGCTGGATATTGATAGCGTGAGACTTGGTGTTGTATGTGAAGAGGAAGTGGTATTAACCGCTCATATATTACTTGGGTGGTAAATGGACGAATGGATTGAGCAATGAAATGAGTGAAAATTACTGGTGGGAAGAGTTCCTCACTGTTACAGTTATAAAGATGTTTTCAAAGATCAAATTCATGAATTGAAGTTGGAGCCCCTCCCATGTGAGGATCTTTGAAGTGTTAAGTTAAATATCTGCACATGAACTCCATGGACTGGGTAGCAGATGTGTGAATTACACATTTAGTGACAACACTATTTTAAAGGAGCATTTCAAAATGAAGTGGTACTCTGAATCGAACAGAATAGCTTAACCTCTGCCTAACCATTGAATAAGAATGTGAAGATAGACACAAACACTCAGCTTCTCCAGCTGTTTGTGTTTATCTTCGGTGCAAACCAGCATCTGCAGTTCCTTCCTACGAAGAAAAATGTGATTTGCGTTTATGATTTCCTCCCCTCCTTTATCGAATGACGCGAGTTTATAGAGTTCATATCAGCCTTGCCACGTGCGGCGTTTGAAGGCCTTGTTGGCAGCTCATCTCAATCTATCTTCATTGAACATTTATTTAGACACATTTTACAGCAGGCGTCATTGAATAGCGAGCAGGAGGAGAATCACTGGTCGAGTTTGCACGTGTTAATCGAGGATTAATCGTTGAATAATGCTAGCATCACAGAGGCTGAGATCGACACTGCTCTTTCTTTGTGCATTTGTCATCTGGCCATGATTCTATAGGCTCGTCAAATACCTATCATTGATTGGGAAGAGGTTGCGAGAACTAGGGCGGCACGGTGGCACAGCGGTAGAATTGCTGCCTCACAGCACCAGAGACCTGGGTTCGATCCTGACCACGGGTGCTGTCTGTACGGAGTTTGCACGTTCTCCCCATGACCTTGTGGGTTTTCTCCGGGTGCTCCGGTTTCCTCCCACATTCCAAAGACGGACAGGTTTGTACGATAGTGCTATAGTGTGCAGGGATCGCTGGTCGGCACGGATTCAGTGGTCCAAAAGGGCCTGGTTTCTGCGCTGTTTCTCTAAACTAAACTAAATCAAAGGACAAGCTATTGAGCAATTTAATTACAAAAGTACCAGACTTCATCCAGCAAAGATTAACGGAGAATAGCAGGGAGGTGGCAAAAACCAAACCTGGTTCTAATCTCGACGTGGCTTAGACGACTTCATAAATTGAACGCCTTTGCATCCTCTTTAGGTTATTCTTTTCAACCACCCTTATTCCCATAAGACTGAGCCCGCAGTGTGTGGCCGGGTTGCTGATGCTCAGGGAAGACAAGGGATATCTGACGATCCTTGATAGGAAGCTTTGTGATGCGAGAGTACTGTAATATTACAAGAATTTTCATTAGTACATGTCCCACTTTATGGACTGTTTCGCGGCTAATGTAGTTAATATCTCTTTCCAATGGGGATTAGCTATTTTACAGTCACAAAGCTGTGATTTCAAGGAGCTATTAACATTAATGAGACTGGTGTCTTTCAGCATATCCTGTAAGTCCCTTCTTTGAACATTTTAATCAAATCAAACTCAAATCCTTAACAACTCAGGTGCGCAGTGGAGAAAGCAGGAGTCGTGCTCTGCGCTTTCCAACCTTTCTTCACTCCAAATCCTCCTTAACTAATACAACACAATCAGTGCAATATCAACACCTAAGGTGGGCAGGTGGGACTAGTGTAGATGGGGGTATCTTGGTTAGCGTGTGCAAGTTGGGCTGAAGGGCCAGTTTCTGTGCTGAATGGTTTGTTGCCTCGGCAAGGCCAGCAGCATAATCGAGGACGAGTCGCACCCCGGCCACTCCCTCTTCTCCCCTCTCCCATTAGGCAAAAGGTACAGAAGTGTGAAAAGGCACACCTCCAGATTCAGGGACAGTTTCTTCTCATCTGTTATCAGGCAACTGAACCATCCCACCACAACCAGAGAGAGCAGTGCTGAACTACTATCTACCTCATTGATGACCCTCGGACTATCCTTGATCGGAATTTGCTGGCTTTACCTTGCACTAAATGTTATTCCCTTATCATGTATCTATACACTGTGGACGGCTCGATTGTAATCATGTGTTGTCTTTCTGCTGACTGATTAGCACGCAACAAAAGCTTTTCACTGTACCTCGGTACACGTGACAATAAACTAAACTGAACTGTGACTCTAGGGTTAATGCCAACCTAACCACCCAGCAAGGTAAGTTATCAAACAACTGTGATTTTACTCTTCTCCCTAGAAAGAGTGTCTCACCTCAGATCTGAAAGAACTATTGGCAAGGCCCCGACATTGCCATCAGCTATGAGTGGAGGGTGGAAAACAACACTGGAAGGATTCACCACTTCCTTCCATTAAGGTGATTAAAGGAGTTGTCCCACTTGGGCGACTGAATTGGCGAGTTTAGAAGAGTTTAAAAAATGACATGTTGAAGACCTCCTTTGACCTCCTTCGGCTATGTTGAAGACTAGCTTCGACTAGCTACGACTAACTTCGGGAAAATTGGACACTGAATAGTGGAGAGTGAAGGACGACCTCCTTCGATCTCCTTTGACCTCCCTTCGACTATGATGAATGAAGACTATCTATACGACTACCTTCGACTACCCTCGATTACCATTGACTAATATGCTGACCTACTACGACCTACGAGTAAAGAAAGTGCGATTTTTTCCATGGCGACCTTTTTTTACTCGCGGGCATTTTTTAACATATTGAAAAATACACCGCGATCTAGCTGAGGCCTCGAGTACGCGGAGACCACACTTGAGCATGAAGGAGAGTTACGAAGACCTCCTACGACCTCATGTCGACCATGTTGCGAGTATGAGTCGACATGACAATAGACAATAGACAATAGACAATAGGTGCAGGAGTAGGCCATTTGGCCCTTTGAGCCAGCACCGCCATTCAATGTGATCATGGCTGATCATCCCCAATCAGTACCCCGTTCCTGCCTTCTCCCTATATCCCCTGACTCCGCTATTTTTAAGAGCCCTATCTAGCTCTCTCTTGAAAGCATCCAGAGAACCTGCCTCCACCGCCCTCTGAGGCAGAGAATTCCACAGGTTCATCACTCTCTGTGGGAAAAAGTGTTTCCTCGTCTCCGTTCTAAATGGCTTACTCAGGCAGGAGAATGGGGTTAGGAGGGAGTGATAGATCAGCCAGGGTTGAATGGCGGAGTAGACTTGATGGGCCGAATGGCCCATCAATTCTACTCCTACCACTTATGATCTTATGAGCTTATGACTCTGCTCTGTGTCCAAGGCAAGTATATCGATCTCACCCAGAGTGAAATATGTATCAAAGTAGGTTTGTGAGGCGAAATCGCTGAAGAATGTTCGCTGAGGTGGGTGAATTGCAGATGGAGCAGGTGAGTTGGGTTGTATGGTCTACTTTATCGGCTGGACCTTCTTGCCAGTCATCAGTGTTTATTATATAACTTGTTCTTTCATATGAAGGACTTCATATGAAGAAAGACTGGATAGACTCGGCTTGTACTCGCTAGAATTTAGAAGATTGAGGGGGGATCTTATAGAAACTTACAAAATTCTTAAGGGGTTGGACAGGCTAGATGCAGGAAGATTGTTCCCGATGTTGGGGAAGTCCAGGACAAGGGGTCACAGTTGAAGGATAAAGGGGAAATCCTTTAGGACCGAGATGAGAAAAACATTTCTCACACAGAGAGTGGTAAATCTCTGGAACTCTCTGCCACAGAAGGTAGTTGAGGCCAGTTCATTGGTTATATTTAAGAGGGTGTTAGATGTGGCCCTTGTAGCTAAAGGGATCAGGGGGTATGGAGAGTAAGCAGGTACAGGATACTGAGTTGGATGATCAGCCATGATCATATTGAATGGCGGTGCAGGCTCGAAGGGCCGAATGGCCTACTCCTGCACCTATTTTCTATGTTTCTATGTTTGTTCAGCCACACATTCCTCTTGAGCTCTTTCTTATAGATATATAGTGGTCTTAGGCCACATATGGAATATTGCCTGTAGTTCTGGAAGCATGTGGTGGCTTTGGAGACGGTGCAGAGGAGGTTTACCAGAATGTTACCTGGATTATGGGGCTATTAGCTACAGGGAGAGGTTGAACAGACATGGATTGATTTCTCTGGAACACCAGAGATTGCGGGGAAGTATATAAAAGGCATAGAGAGGGTAGATAGTCAAACCCTTTCTCCAGGATGGAAAAATCAAATACTAGAGGACATAGATTCAGGATGAGAAGGGCGTGGTTTAATGGAGATGTGCAGCCAACCTCTTTAAACAGAGGTAGACAAAATTGCTGGAGAAACTCAGCGGGTGCGGCAGCATCTATGGAGCGAAGGAAATAGGCAACGTTTCGGGACGAAACGTTGCCTATTTCCTTCGCTCCATAGATGCTGCCGCACCCGCTGAGTTTCTCCAGCAATTTTGTCTACCTTCGATTTTCCAGCATCTGCAGTTCTTTCTTAAGGGTTTCGGCCCGAAACGTTGCCTATTTTCTTCGCTCCATAGATGCTACCGCACCCGCTGAGTTTCTGCAGCAATTTTGTCTACCTTCGATTTTCCAGCATCTGCAGTTCCTTCTTGAACTCTTTTAACAGAGAGTGGTGAGGGGCTGGAATGCACGGCCTGGATTGGTGGTGGAGGCAGATACATTTAATACGCTTTTGGCTAGACATACGGATCTGCGGGGAATGATGTGGATCATGTGCAGGCAGATAAGAGTTGGTCTTGGCATCATGTTCGGCACAGACATTGTGGGCCGAAGGGCCTGTTCTTGTGCTGTACAGTTCAATGATCTATGTTTGTTCTGGGTAACTCATTGTCGGACAGGGTGCTGGAAGAAGCGACCGTGATCACGTGTAAAAATGCATGGAGGTGCGCATATAATCCCTCACCCTGCAAAACTGAATGACGCTGGGCAGCCGTATCCCAAATGGCATCGACACAATGGGCCGAGTGGCCTCCAGTGGAAATTCCCTATGACTCTGTAAATGATTTGTTGCAAAAACAGGAACTTTTAGTTTCGACTTAGTTTAGTTTAGTTTAGTTCAGAGATACAGCAGTGAATCAGGCCCTTCAGCCCTCCGAGTCCATGCCGGCCAACAACCACCTGAACACCAGTTCTATGTTATCACCGTTTTGCACGAGAGGAAGTTTCCAGAAGCAAATCAACCTACAAACCTGTACGTCTTCGGAGCGTGGGAGAAAACCGGAGCACCTGGAGGAAACCCGTGTGGTCACAGGGAGAACGTACAAACTCCGCACAGACTGGATGCTTTCGATAGAGAGCTAGATAGGGCTCTTATAAATAGCGGAGTCAGGGGATATGGGGAGAAGGCAGGAACGGGGTACTGATTGGGGATGATCAGCCATGATCACATTGAATGGCGATGCTGGCTCGAAGGGCCAAATGGCCTACTCCTGCACCTATTGTCTATTGTCTATTGTCAGACAGTACCCATAGTCAGGATGAAACCACAGTATCTGGTGCTGCAAGGCAGCAACTCTACCGCTGCGCCACCACATAACCAATTGACCCACTCCCCTTAAACATTCCATTGAAATCCTGCTGCGCCCTGTCTTTAAGCGGGCGCAGAGTAGACACACACCATTCAACAGTATTTTTTACCCTTGTTGCTCTTTTATTGCAAGTTTCGGAATGATAATAAAACCTCGCTTGTCAGGCAATCAGCAGAATGATTGTCACGCCAAGATAGACCATGAAAGGATTGAATCAACATGTCAGCTAAATTAGCCGGCACCACAATATGGATCGAAATTAGACCACCCTAGAAACCCTAGGGCAACATGGTGGCGCAGCGGTAGAGTTACTGCCTTACAGTGCTTACAGCAACCAGAGACCTGGGTTCGATCCTGGCTACGGGTGTTTGTCTGTAAAGAGTTTGTACGTTCTCCCCGTGACCTGCGTGGGTTTTCTCTGAGAACTTCAGTTTCCTCCCACACTCCAAAGACGTACAGATTTGTAGGTTAATTGGCTTGGTATCAATGTAAAAATTGTCCCTCGTGTAGGATAGTGTTAGTGTGCTGGGATCGCTGGTCAGCATGGACTCGGTGGGCCGAAGGGCCTGTTTCACGCTGTATCTCCAAGCTAACCTAAACTGAAACTAAAATACTCCACAGAGCTGCTTCCCACCTCAAATTTGTTTCTGCTCGAATCCTTCAAGCAGGGAAAATCCAGCACTAAATACTTTTTAAACGGCACTTTGCATTTCTGATTTCCGTCCCGATGACATTGAGTGTATTAAATGCAGTGTGTCGATTCAGCAAGGCTATTTCTTCCGAATTAATAAGCTTTGTACGGTAATACATTTTAGTAGCATTAGAACAGCCGTTAATCTGGGCCGTGTCTTTGCAACAATGCGAAAAGAGAAATAAGGAAAGAAAATAATCATTATCTCCACAAGATGATTTAAGAGTGATCGAGGCAGGCATGTAGTGTGGTAACCAGAACCCAAACCTGCTTCTCTATCATTCACACTGTTTAATTCAATAACATTAGGGCATAATTTTATCATGCTTGTTTCGCGCTACCATAACGGGTTTGTTTGCCCCTCAGCTTTGGTCAACTGCTCTGTATAATTACTGCCATGCTTGCGATGCCAGGGTGAAAATTGATTATTGTGGAAAAAGTACAGGGATTGGGGGTTTTTATGATCTCAGATTTTCCCCGTGTCAGGAAAAGCTGGTTCGAAATGAAATCCCTTTTTATCTCCTGCACCTGTCCTCCGCTGAAAGCTGAGAGAGCAGATGCCAAATAGGACAGAAGATTCATTGATACACATCAGCCTGAAATATTTATTAGTCTTTGACACTGTTGAATAGAAAGGCAGAGTAATTGCCGAGATGTAGCAATGCTTTTGTTTCACCTGTCTGCCTCTCGCAAATACTGACTTTCGCAGGCAAATTTTCGTTCTGGTCCTGTACCTACAGTACAGATGCAGGGAGCTCTTATACACCCTGTATGTGGATGCTTTCAAAGGGTCTATGTGTGTGTGTGTGTGTGTGTGTGCTCCTGGTGTGTTTGGGTAGCCTCCTAGCCATCAATTTTACTCACTTTTCAGGAAATTGACTGAACAGGAATGGATACTGAAATATTAGATTGTACATTCTGCCGATGAGGCATGGGTGTCCTTTTACCTGCACTGAAAAGATTGGTAAAATACTGTTATTAGATTAAATTACTGCATTTTTGCTGGAAATGGGAATGAGAGTCTGCAGAACAATACACATACACTGTGAGAACGTTAGCGGGTTACACTTGGCAAAAACACACAGATATTGGATAGTAATTTTCAGCTTAAGATACTCTGCTGAAATCAAGTGTATGAATTACATGGGAAGGTTGTTTGTGTTCTCAGCCATTTATCTTCATGGTGTGGATGGGAGGGAGAAAGAGAGAGATCGAGGAGGTTGACCACATCTCTGTCATTCTTCACCCTCTTATCTTCCATCCATAAAATCACACAGCACGGAAACAGGCCCTTCAGCCCAACTTGCCCATTCCAACTTCAGACCAAGATTCCCCATCTACGCTAATCCCAACTGCCTGTGTTTGGCCCATATCCCTCTAAACCTTTCCTATCCATGTACCCTACAGTCTGAAGAAGGGTCCCTAAGGGACTTAAGGAACCATTCCTTATCTCTCTCTCCCCTGAATCTCAGTCCGGAGATGAGGAAACACTTTTTCTCACAGAGAGTGGTGAGTCTGTGGAATTCTCTGCCTCAGAGGGCGGTGGAGGCAGGTTCTTTGGATGCTTTCAAGAGAGAGCTAGATAGGGCTCTTAAAAATAATGGAGTCAGGGGATATGGGGAGAAGGCAGGAACGGGATGATCACCCAAGGGTTTTGACCTGAAACGTTGCCTATTTCCTTCACTCCATAGATGCTGCTGCACCCGCTGAGTTTCTCCAGCATTTTTGTGTACCTTCTATACTCAATACCCTGACTCTTGAAGGCCAAAATACCAAAAGCCTTCTAACCCCATTATTTACAGTACCTGTGATGCCACTTTCAAGGAACTGTATACCTGCACTCCTAGATCCATCTGCTCAAGGGCTCTGCCATTCACTGTGAAGGACCTGCCCAGGTTTAACTTCACAGAATGCAAAACCTTGCATTCATCTGCATTTAAACTCTATTAACCATTTCTGAGCCCACTTGACCAACCAATCAAGATCTTGCTATAATTTCTGATAACTATCTTCGCTATCTATGATATCAGCCGCTTTGGTGCCATCTGCAAACATATAGCCCTGTCCCACGGTACGAGTTCATTCCAACAGCTCTCCCGAGTTTAAAAAAAAATCAAACTCATGGTAAGCATGGGGAATGAACGTAGCGGGTACATCGTAGCTCTTGCCGCCATTCAGAATTTTAACCCGTGGGCCCACCCTTTCTTTATCCATAACTAATTTCAAAGCTAATAAAACCGTAGTCTCTGGAACCAAAGTCACTTGATCTTCGCAATTTCCTAAGAGTAGATTAAACTTTGCTCCTCTCCCTTGTAGGTCCGCTACGACATGACCGAGGAACCTTTCCTGAACACATTAGACAAACTCCAGCCCGTCTAAGCCGTGAGCACTATGGCAGTCACAGCCTTTACTGGGAGAGTTAACACGTGCTTTAATGGAACTTCGCCAGGTCTTTGAATTTCCAAGTAAAATTCCAAGGTATGATTCGCTGATAAACTTTTCAGAAAAATGCAAAGATTGAAATCCAATCCGAGCGCAATCGTCATTGAGGGTTTGCTCTTTACTGTAAATGCATTTTCATCAACTGATGTTTCCACTAGTGGGAGAGTCCAGGACCAGAGGGCACAGACTCAGAATAAAAGGATGTATCTTTAGAAAGGAGATGAGGAGAGGT
The DNA here is from genome assembly GCF_010909765.2 of Amblyraja radiata. NCBI lineage: Eukaryota > Metazoa > Chordata > Chondrichthyes > Rajiformes > Rajidae > Amblyraja > Amblyraja radiata. The sequence goes on along the minus strand of NC_045986.1, from coordinate 9,109,758 downwards.
TTCCTTAGTCAGAGGGTGGTGAATCTATGGAGTTCATTGCCACAGAAGGCTGTGGAGGCCAAGTCAATGGATATTTTTAAGGCGAAGATTGACAGATTCTTGATTAGTACGGGTGTCAGGGGTTATGGGGAGAAGGCAGGAGAATGGGGTTGAGAGGGAAAGATAATCAGCCATGATTGAATGGCAGAGTAGACCCGATGGGCCGAATGGCCTAATTCCGCTCCTACAACTTATGAAAGAGTGGTGGATTTCCCATGACCAACATTTACACCTCCAGGAACATAAGATCCTAAAGCATAGTAGCAGACTTAGGCCATTCGGCCCATTGTCTACTTTGCCATTCGATCATGGCTGATCTATTTTTTCCTCTCAACACCACTCTCCAGCCTTCTCCCCATAATCTTTGATGCCCTTGTTAATCAAGAACAGGGAACAGGTTTGGACTCCTGATGGTGGATCCAAGTTTGATCAAATTTTGCTTGTAACCCCATGAAAAGTGAGAACAAACGTGGGTTTATAAAATGCTTCACAGTGTTGATTTATCCCAAAATGTGTTGTTGTCCACAACATGTAGCCAGGGTTGGAACCTATGAAATACTGCAATCGATTTCTCCACAGCATGTTTTCAGGTGCAATCATGAGTTTTTGGTTAAAGATACAGCTTGGAAACAGGCCCTTCAGCCCAACGAGTCCATGCTGACCATCTGACCATGCTCCCCTGTTCACATTAGTTCTATGTTATCCCACTTTCTCATCCACTCGCTAGAAGCAATTTTACAGATGCCAATTAACCAATAAGCCCGCACATCTTTGGGATGTGGGAGGAAACCAGAGCACCCGGACAAAGGCCACATGGTCACAGAGAGAACGTGCAAACTCCACATAGATAGCACCTGAGGTCAGGATCAAACCTGGGTCTCCGGCGACTCTGAGAGGCTGCACCACTGTGCTGGCCAAATGCATGTGTGACATTGACATCTCACTGGAAAGTAGAAGGGTCTTTGATCAACGTTCCATGCATTGACCGCAGCAGCATTTCAGACAGTGCTGCTCTCCATCAATGCAGCACAGAAGGTCACCCTGGGATTTTACTTCGGAGTCACGCGAGTGACTACGTGAAGAACCCCGCCAGGACGCATGCGTGTCATATCGCTACACGCATTGTGAAACAGTCAGGCGGGGTGGAACGATGTTCCCCCGCAGCGGCAGTTTTAAAAGCCGGAACCTGCAGGTAAGAGATACTCTGCGGTTTTTTGTGTTGTTCCCATACTGATTTACAGGTGGGGAGTCAATGGACAAGTCCAAGAAAACAACGAGGGCTGCGACAAAGCTGGCGGGGGAGGACCGCGGAGTTGCGGGCAGCCAGCAGCAGCCAGCGGCACATGAATCACCCGTAATGGGAACAGCTGTGCCCGACTTCGCCTCCGCACCGGCCAGATCCACTCCGCGGCCGGGCGGTAAGGCAAAACAAAAAACCAACAAAGTCGTTGACTCAGATGAGTCCGACTTAGAGCAGCCGCGAGCAGCCAGCGACCGTGAGCGCTGGAGCCGGATGGAGCGGTGTGTGAGCAGTTGCTCCAACGTGACAGGCTCCGGGAGATGGAGTCTAGTCACTGTGGGCACTATGTTAAACCCACAGCAGCACCTCTTGTAGGGCTGCACAGTGCATCTCCCTCGTCAGAGGGGAGTACTGGTCAGTTCTGGGCTGATCCTGAAGAGGGGTTTGCAGAAGAGAAATCAAGTGTGCAAGGGGTGCAGGAACGTGAAAATCTACTGGACATGGTGTCCAACTTCATACAGCCAGACCAGACTGGCCAAAACCTGGAACAAAAACTAGCTGCCAGTATAGATTATATGCCCTTTAACCAGCTACAGGAACAGGCTGTATTGGACACCACGGTAAGGACATGTCACAGGACCAACAGGATGCACTGGCATTGCTTCGCAACACACAATATGAAATAAACAGCATCAGGAAGAGTGCCATCCGACCTGCTCTAAACCCGAAATTCGCAGGTCTGTGCAAACCTGGAAACGTAAAACCACCAATTGTACTATTTGGAGGTAACCTATCGAAGCAAGTCAAGGAGCTCGATGAGGAGGCAAAAACCCTGGGGCTCATAAAAGCGACCATCAAAAACCTACTACGGCCATAAACAGCACCCTTACGCACCCACCAGTAGAACAAGACAAACTGGTGAAAGCTCAAAGGTTCGGTACACCGAACATTAGTTTTTTTTAGGCCATGGCCCAGGCCGGCCTTTTTGGAAGATACACAAACCTCCAACACCAACCCAACCACAAACCCAGACACCGGCGCCTCAACATCAACGAAGGATTTACAAAAAGAAGTAAACCTGCCACTGGTAACTATGGAGGTAGGTGGGTCTGGTTTCCTACAAATTGCAGGGAGCATGGAGGTTGGGGGGAGATTACACTTCTTTCTGGATGCATGGAGTATGTTAACTACCGACACTTATATTTTAAGCAGTATCTAGGGATATACCATAGAATTTATACACAAATACAGCCCTCCAGTTCAGCGTGTACCGAACCGAATGTTCGTACTTTCAGGTAAAGAAAAATCAGAAGCGCATGCTGAACTGGAGCGGCTTTACGCAAAAGGGGTAATTGAAAAATCCCAACACGAATCACTAGAATTCGTGTCCAATATCTTTACCAAAAACAAAAAAGATGGTGGTTGTCGCATCATCATAGATTTGACCAAATTGAATACATTTGTACAATATATTCATTTTAAAATGGAAACCTTTGTTATTGCAAAACAATTGATTTCCAAAGGTTACTTCATGGCTAGCATCGATTTAAAAGATGCTTACTATTCAGTGCCTATACGAGGTGACCACAGATGTTACTTAAAATTCAACTGGATGGGACAGCCCTAGCAGTATAGAGCGCTGCCAAATAGGTTAACATCAGCCCCCAGGCTGTTCACAAAAATTTTGAAACCAGCCCTAGCGTTTCTACGGAAACAAAAACACATGGTCATGGCATATCTAGATGACATACTTATTGTGGGCAAAACTTTGGAATTGGCCAAACAAACCGTAACAGCCACAAAACAGTTATTTGAAAAACTGGGGTTTATTATCCATCCAGTTAAATCTAAATTAACGCCTTCCACTACTATGGACTATTTGGGGTTCACCATTGACTCAGTTCACATGTCAGTGACTTTGCCAAAGGGAAAGGCTATAGACTTAATAGGCTTGCAATAACCTCATTGACATCAGTAAACCGTCCATCAGATTGGTAGCAAAAGTAATTGCCAAAATGGTGGCTGCTTTTCCAGCCACACAATTCGGACCTTTACATTACCAAAATTTACAGAGAGCAAAAATACGAGCACTCAAAATTAATGCTGGTCATTTTGACAGACCAATGAAGCTACCAATCAAAGCTATAATGGAACTAAAATGGTGGAAAGATAACATTCGGCTTTGTTTCAATCCAATCATTATCAGCAACCCTTCTATGGTGCTACAAACTGATGCCAGTGCACTTGGTTGGGGTGCCACCAATTCCATCTCCAGCTGTGGAGGTAGATGGACTGCACAGGAGGCATCATTATTACAAACACTGGGCATAAACTACCTGGAAATGTTGGGTGCATTCCATGGCCTAAAGTCATATTGTTCTGGGTTATATCACCAGCATGTTAGACTACAGATTGACAATACCACCGTGGTAGCATATATCAACCACATGGGTGGAAACAAATCGACATCATGTGACAATCTGGCTAATACAATTTGGCAATGGTGTATCCAGAGACATATTTGGATATCAGCTACTTACCTACCAGGTAAACTAAATTCAGTGGCGGACACCAGGTCACGCAAATTTAATGAAAACACCGTATGGATGTTGAATAAAAAGTATTTGCTGATATTACAGCACGGTATGGAACACCAGATATCGATCTATTCACATCCAGACTTAATCACCAGTTATCAAACTATGTTTCGTGGGAACCAGACCCTGGGGCAGCGGCGACAGATGCATTTTCGCTGCATTGGGGGAAATTGTTTATTTATGCATTCCCTCCTTTCTGCCTCATCAGTCGGGTATTAAGGAAAATACAGCAAGACTCTGCGTCTGGTATTTTGGTAGTACCCGATTGGCCTACTCAACCATGGTTCCCTGTGATACACAACATGGTATTAGAACCATGGATCACCATCCCGAATTGACCAGATTTATTGGTTCATCCCGTAACAAGGGATAGTGACCCATGTCATAACTATATGAATTTATTAATTTGTAGAGTCTAAAAATACCTCTACTACAGCTGGAACTGACTGACCGAACAGTGAACATAATTTCGGCGGCCCACAGACAGTCCACCAAAAAACAATATCTGGTCTATATCAGGAAATGGGAGATGTATTGTCACAGAAACAGCATCACCTACAGATCAATGAACATCCCGTCTGTTCTGGAATTCCAGGCAGGCCTCCATTATGATGAGGGGCTCAGTTATAGTGCCATCAACTGCGCCAGAAGTGCCCTATCAACTTATCTATGGCAAAGAACAGAGCGTCATTCTGTTGGGACTCACCCCCTGGTAACAAAACTTATGAGGGGAATTTTTAATACCAATTCCCCAAGAACCAGGTACTCTCAAATATGGGATGTGAGTATTGTCCTGACGATGCTAAGGAATTGGTCTCCAGCAACAGCTCTGTCCCTACATAGACTGACACTGAAAACAGTCATGCTAATGGCTTTGGTCACGGCACAAAGGGTACAGTCGTTACATAAATTAAGACTGGACAACATGACTTCTTCATCTGGAAATATTAAGTTTCATATTTATGAATTAGTTAAGCAGAACAGACAGGGATCAGCAGGCCTCAATATAGAATTTAGGTCTTACCCAACAGATGATCGTCTCTGTATAGTAAGACATTTGTTGTTATACATGGAGAACACGAAAATCATCAGAGGCAATGAGAAGGCACTTTTAATCAGCCACAAGCAACCACACAAAAAAGTGACGGTCCAGACCATCTCAAGATGGCTGAAACAGGTTCTAACACAGGCTGGGGTGGATACTAATATTTTTAAATCTCATTCCACCAGGGCTGCAGCTACATCGGCAGCTATGCAGTTGGATGTACCAATGGACCAAATCCTCAAGACAGCAGGATGGTCAGGGGAAAAAACATTCCAACTATTTTATCATTAACCAGTCATTAAACCTGGAACGTTTGCAGAAATAATTTTAAGTTCTGTAATTTAATTTACCCCATAAATAGGGGCTATAATTTGGTGTTAATAAATTTTTCATGGATTTCAATGTCGGATTCATGTCTAAATTATGTTGACACAATTCCTCCCACAGTCATTAAGGCAGATGTGATGCATGGACTCGTTTCCACGGCATGAAATCACAGAGCTTTGAAATCTTCACATAGTCACTCACGTGACTCCGAAGTAAAATAGCAAGATTAAACGAGAACTTACCAGTTCGAAGTTTGATCGTTATTTTATGAGGAGTACGTTGAGGGAATACGTGCCCTCCGCTCCCACCCTTGATCATATACTCAACTGGTATCTTCTCTAATCTTACTATGTTTAGTCATTACAGTTATCTGTGATTTCACACCGCTGCTTTGAAGAATGACACGCATGCGTCCTGGCGGGGTTCTTCACGTATTCCCTCAACGTACTCCTCATAAAATAACAATCAAACTTCGAACTGGTAAGTTCTCGTTTAATCTTACTATTCTCCCTTGCAGTGGGCCTTGAAGCCACTGAGAGCCACGTGTGGCTAAGAGGAGTTGGGCTGAACCAGGGCTGATGCATAAATCCTACGAGTAGATTCATCAAATGATTCAGTGAAACACATGGTCTGGTAACTATCTTAAGCATCTAATTATCTAATCACTATCAAATATTACAGGCGTATATGGGGCATCTTTGTGTGTGTGTGTGTGTGTGTGTGTGCAAGAGGTCGTGGATCTCTGTTCAAAGTGGAGAAGGAACATTGAGGGTGGACCTGAGGATGCTGAGGCCACGCGTTGGGGGTGTCCAGAAGACCAAGGTCAACGGCAGAAGAGGCATCATCTCACCAAACTGCTCACCTCCCGCCTTGTGGAAGTGTCGGCGGTCCCCACTCTGCCGTCAGTCATGGGAACTCGCATAAACTGGCGTGGAAGCAAGTCATCCCCCATCCCAAAAGGACTGCCTGAGACAAGAAGAAGAGGAAAAAAGGAAAAGAACCACTCCAAATACACCACGCTGCCTCAGGAAACAGCCAACATGATCATGGGCTACACATACCATGGTCATTCTCTCTTCTCCCCTATCCCTTCTGGCACAAGATTCAAGAGTCAAGAGTGTTTTATTGTCATTTGTCTGAGATAGAACCATGAAACTCGTACTTGCAGCAGCACAACAGAATATGTAAACATAGTAAACATGAGTAAACAATATAATAAACGAGAGAGAAAAAAAGGTCAGTAAGTGTAGATATACACATACTCACAAATACACACATACAGTATATATTATATACACGCACACATACGTACACACAAAAACCCCAATAATAACAATAATAGACTATGTAGTTCAGAGCTTATATGAGGTTGTCGTGTTTAATAGCCAAATGGCTGTAGGGAAGAAGCTGTTGCTGAACTTGGACCTTACAGTTTACAGGCTCCTGTACCTTCTTCCCAATGGCAGTGGTGAAATGAGTGTGTGGCCAGGGTGGTGTGGGTCTCTGATGATGCTGGCTGCCTTTTTGAGGCAGCGACTCCGGTAAATCTCTTCGATGGTGGGGAGGTCAGAGCCGGTGATGGACTGACTGGGCTGTGTTCACAAAAGTTTAAATGCGTGTAACACCAGATTCAAGAATAGTTTCCTTGTCACTGTCATCAGACTCTTGAACTGACCTCTTAGTTATTAAGGAAGTATTCCTGATCTTCATGGGGTGGCCCTTGCACAAGGCTGTCTCACTCTATTCTGCATAGGAAGGAACTGCAGATGCTGGTTTACACCAAAGACAGACGCTAATTGCTGGAGCAACTCTGCAGGTCAGGCAGCATCTCTGGAGAAATGGAATAGGTGACGTTTCGGGTCGAAACCCTTCTTTTTGACCCTAAACATCACCCAATCCTTTTCTCTAGGGAGGCAGCCGGACCCGCAGAGTTACTCCAGCAGTTTGTGTCTGTCTTCACCGTATTCTGCACCCTATTTTCTTTCTGTGTTTGCATTACCTGTATAGCATGCAACTCAAAGTTTTTCACTGTATCTGTATATAATAGACCGACTACAAAAGCAATACCGTAGGCCAAGTCCAATGTCCACAGTGGGTTAGAGCTGAAACACACAGTACCATAGCCCAAGAACCGTTAAGAAGCCTGATAATAGAGGCAAAAAAAGCAGTCTGGTGGTGTGAGATTTCAAGCTTCTGTACCTTCTGCCAGACAGGGGCAGGGAGACGTAGGAATGACCGGGGTGGGACATCTTTGATTGTGTTGGCTGCTTCTGCAAGGTAGTGTGAAGTGTAGATGGAGTGGACAGTGGGGAGTTTGGTCTCTGCGATGGACTGGGCCCATTGAACTGCTTGTATTCTCTCCTTGGTTTAAAGAGGAGGTAAATCTTTTTTTTTATAAGGGACTTGAAGACAGTATGAAATTAGTCACACACACAATGGGACAACTGGTCGAGCTGCTGCCTCAAAGCACCATAGACCCAGCTTTGATCCTGGACTTAACTGTGTGGGGTTTGTACCTTCTCCATGTGACCACGCGGGTTTCCGCCGGGTGCTCCGGTTTCTTCCCATATCCCATAGACGTGTGGGTTTGGAGGTTAATTGGCCTCTGTAAATTGCCCCTAGTGTGTCGGACGTGGGTGAGTAAATGGGATAACAAAGAACTGTTGTGAAAGGGCGATTGATAGTCAGCATGGATTCGGTGGGCTGAAGAGCCAGTTTGCATGTTGTATCTCTAAACTAAACTAAACTAAACTAAACTAAACTAAACTAAGATAGCCGCAAAATGCCGGAGTAACTTGGGGGGGGGTCAGGCAGCATGTCAGGAGAAAAAGAATAGGTGAAGTTGCAGGTCAGAACCTTTCTTCAAACTAAACTAAACTAAACTTTATCTAATAACACTCTTGCAAACCATCTTGGAATATTTTGTTGAATTAATAGTCTTTCTAAAAACACAAACTGTTATTATTGTAGTAAATAAAGAATGAGAAGATCGGAGACCATTGGACCAAGTTTATTTTTGAAGAAATCTGTTCAAAGTTGACAATGATATTGGAGACCCTCAGACTATTTTTAATTGTTCGTTACTGGACTTTATCTTGCACTAAACATTATTCCCTTTATCATGTATCTGTACACTTAGAGCAGCTTGATTGTAATCATGTATAGTCTTTCCGCTGTCTGGATAGCTCACAACAAAAAAGCTTTTCACTGTACCTCGCTACACGTGACAGTAAACTAAACTAAACTAAACTAAACTAAATATTTTGTACTGATGACTATTTCCACCTCTCACTTCACGAGTCTTCTATTGACAGTGAAAAAGTATCTGGATAAACACTGGATCACCAAAGCATGGAGGGCTTTAAACAATGTGCTGCTTTAATGGGATTAGTCCAAATCCATAAACCCATAAGTTATAGGAGCATAATTAGGACATTCAGCGTTTCTACGCCATACAATCCTGGTTGATCTATCTTTCCCTCTCAACCCCATTCTCCTGCCTTCTCCCCATAATCCCTGACACCTGCATGTAGATGGGTCATGGATGGCCAGTATAAATATGGTGGGCCGAAGGGCCTATTTGAGCACTATAAGACTGTCGGACTGTGACTGTTTCCTATGTGTTATTCTTCAAGAACATAACATGTGGAAGCAAACATGTTAACATTAATTATGGAGAATTATCATGAGGCTGGAGCCACAATACCAGGCTGCAGCAGTTCAACACTAATGACTACTCTGAGTGTCAATTGGAATTGGCACCTTCAGACAAAACATGAAAAACTTCTGTGGATCTGGCAAATGTTAGAATGCTCCATGCAAGTGTCAAGCGTGGAGATTTTCATCTGAAGCTGGTTTAAAGCCTGCAGTTTTCGAACAGGGTAGGTCACACCTGTTACGGAACTTGATAGAAGGCTTATTAATAAACTTTCAGCCCGGGATTCTGTCTGAACTTTAATATGCTGACGTTGGGCAAGAGCGAGCGAGCAGGGCGCTGAAATGGCTGTTTATTAAATGCTTTTAAAGAGCTACTCGTCACTTCCCCGCCATTCTACTCTGCTCCATAAAACTATCAATGCCACTCTTTCTGGGGGTGCATTTTAAAAATACTAAACTCTGCATGGACTTTTGGGGGCTGCTGTGACTAAACAGGCATTTAACATTCTGCATAATGCTTCCCTTTTACCAAAAAAAATAACCCCCCATTCAAATCCTGCCTTTGATGTGCAAAACTTCAACTGTTCAAAAGTTAGTTTTCCCAACAATAGAAATAAATGGTCCTGACAGTATAATGAAGTCAAAGGCAACTTTTCTCTCCCTCCGAATTTCACAATTCATCCGAACGTCTCTCTGGAGATCAGGCTCTGGAAAAAGGCCCATAAAAGGACAGAAATCATTATTAAATGCACCTTGTGGCGTGATCCCTCTCAGAGAGAGGTGGTCACAAAGTTGCTTGAGTTATTTTGGATTCTAGCCGAATTTGATTCCACTTTACGTTGGAGTTGGGGGTGGGAGGGAGGTGGGTCTTATCTAGAACTTATTCAGGCCTTTGGGCTCTGGGGTATTTTTTCTGCTGAAAGGGCAGAGATTCGTGAGCTTCAGCTCCGTCTTCAGGATTTGACAGATGACAGGATAGGTGGTGCTCGGGGTGTTTGTCGACTCACACCAGACTCTCTTGCACAAAGACGGGCGACTCAAAGCCCAACACTCGCTGGTACAATCATTTCCCCAAAGCCAGCTTCCTCCTGAACTGCGAATGAATAACACCCCACAGCACCCCACAAAAAAACACACACACACACACGCATGCACGCACGCACGCACACACGCACGCACACACACACACACACACACACACACACACACACACACACACACATACACACATACACACACATACACACACACGCGCACACACACACACACAGACACACACACAGGCACACACATACACAGACACACACACAGACAGACATGGACACACACACACAGGCACACACATACACAGACACAGACACACACACAACCACACATAGGCACACTCATACACAGACATACACATACACACATACACACACTGACACACGCACACACACAGACACACACAGACACACACAGGCATACACACACACACGCACACACGCACGCCGCCCGTACGCATGCACGCACACACGCACGCGCACACACACACTAACACACGCACACACACACGCACATAGACACACACACACAGACATACACAGACATACACACACACACACACACACAAACACACACACACACACACACACACACACACACACACACACACACACACACACACACACACACACACACACACACACACACACACACACACACACACACACACACACACACACACACACACACACACACACACACACACACACACACACACACACACACACACACACACACACACACACACTGGACAGTGTTCTGTCGGGTGCTCCGTGACGGTGGGAACGTTTCCAAGACATAATCGATGTTTTAAAAATAGCCATGTCCCGGGCATCTGACAACCAGCAGTAAACTCCAAACTGGTGATCCTAACACGTGAGATTTCTACATTGCACGCATTTCTTTCCAAGTTGACAGAGCATTTCGGCTGTTGCCTTTTAGAAAAAAATATATATATATTTATATCTGGTGACTGTAGGGAAACGACCTTGACGGGGGTCGAGTGCGGCATTCTTAATGACAGGAACAGACAGAGCAGCTGATCAAGGGGGCAAGGGTTGAATCCAGTCGTGTTCCATGGTGAAACGGGCCCATATACCTGTAGCTGGCGAGATGCACACTCTAGATTCGAGCTCTTTGAACCTCAGTGTGAACAATGGGCGAATTCACAGCCTTTGCATCCAATTTGCAAGATCTCTCTCAGTTTTACATAAAGGCAGATTGTTGCTAAACAGGCTGGTGGTGCCCGATTGTTAGATTGGGGGATTTAAACGGATTGAAGTGTGCGGGAAATAGGCACAAAATGCTGGAGTAACTCGGCGGGCCGGGCAGCATCTCTGGGTGACGTTTCGGGTCGAGACCCTTCTTCAGACTGAGATTCAGAGGGAGACACAGAGAGACAAGGAAGGGTGGGGTGTGAAAACGAGACATCAAAGGAGGTGGATCAAGAAGGCGAGGATAGAGGGAGAGAGGAGAGAGGAGAAGGGAGAGGGAGAGGGAGAGGGAGGAGGTGGGAGAGAAGGAGGTGGGAGAGATGTTTTAACCTCACGAGGTAGAGGGAGAGAGGGGGTTTAAAATTAGTGGTGCTAATTCCAAGGATAGACACAAAATGCTGGAGTAACTCAGCGGGTCAGACATCTCTGGAGAGAAGAAATTGACGTTTTGAGTCGAAACCTTCAGATTCCATCAGAATAATTCCAATCGAAATTCTCTCTGTTCAACCCCCCCTCCCCCCCCCGGGGCGTTTAATATTATTATTATTATTATTATTATTATTATTATTATTATTATTATTATTATTATTATTATTATTATTATTATTATTATTATTATTATATCACAAAATTATCTTCTTGGTATTTTTGAGGCAAATGGAGTTTTTCAAACGCACACATAATAATTTAATGGAACAAAAATGAAGGATGCATTTTCCTTGTGAAAAATACATTAAACGCATTGAATCGGTCAGTGCGATTTGACCTGTTGGGGCGATGGCCCGACAGTGGGAATATTGAACTGTAACTGGCTGTTTGTTGCAGTCAATTTGATTTAAAAATAATAATAATAATCTTCCTGCTTAGAAAGGTTGTGCTGACGCGTAACATCTGTGTCCCTTTAATTAAAGAGTCGCGTGGAGTGGAGGGGAGTGTGGGGGGGCTGGGCTGGCTGCGAGTGTAAATAATGCGACAGATCCAGAATTTGGAGTTTTAACCCCCCCCTTAATGCTGAAGGGGCGTTTGAGCAAACAGTTTGTACAGTCAGTTGTTAATTTCCTGATTAATTCCAGAGATCAGATTACATCCTCCTTTTAGGGGGCGGGAGAGAGAGAGAGAGGGAGAGGGAGAGGGAGAGGTAGAGAGCAGGGTGACCCGCGTCTGTTCACTCTCTCCTCTTCCGGCACAAAGCAATAACTAACTGTACCCCAATGACACTTTTTAAATAGATCTGAGAGGCAAAAACAAACAAAAAAAAAAGTATGGATTACACCTCCACAGCAATGTGTTTTTTTCTTCTTGTTGGAGACGTTTGCAGATAGATTTCCTGATCATCAGCTTCTAACTTTACAAGTCAGTCTTGGATCCACTCCCGGAGTTTAACTTTGATGTTCAATTGTCTCGTTCTTTTCTCCTGATTGCTATTTACAGATGGTTCTGGTAATATAAATACCTCTGCTCTCCCAGCATCCGAGGTCGTTTCACCTTTTGCAAATTCTGTTTCAGGGGAGTTCAAGTGCGGGTCGAATAATCGATTATTTTCTGCGTTTCCTGTCGTTTTATTCTGCACAGATCAGCAACGACGTCGCCTGGGGAAAGGCTAGCTATCATTATATATTAAAAAAAATGACAACAACACCAGTTGTTAAGAAAAAAAAACGGCCCAATGTTATTTAATTACTCCGAAGGCTTTCATTTAAAAAAAACCTTAATCTGATCCCAGTTCAGCAAAAGCCACCGTTTTTTTTTTAATGTCCCGGACGCGACATCACCGCGTTAAAATGTACCAAATGCAGCCCAATCCGTTTCGTAATATTGAACTGTCAATATTAAATCAGGGTTATGAATTCGTTTATTAAAAAAACAGAAGTGATAAATACCAATTTGGCCCTTTCCATATAACTTGTTCATAATTCTGGCTAAAGAAATGTCACTGCACACATATTAATATAATATTCAAGGTCTTGTGTGCAATACTCATATTGATTGCATTTATTAGACTCAAGGGAGAGAAAATAATTCCTCAAAGTGGTAGATAACTGGCAGCCAAACATTTTGCCGGACTTACTCGGACAAATTTAACCCTCTGTTTGCTCCGGTCACCATTTGTCACTTGAGTTTGCAATTGGAACTGAGTTCTCCGACCAGTCTGGCTGTCCCCCTGATCACATTTTATCTCTGTGTGCTTCGTTGTCAACTTCCCATAGCTAATAATGATCTATTCTACATCTTCCCTTTAGATGTCTCGTTTTCACACCTCACCCTTCCTTATCTCTGTCTCCCTCTCCCCTGACTCTCAGTCTGAAGAAGGGTCTCGACCCGAAACGTTACCAATTCTTCTCTCCGGAGATGCTGCTGCCTGTCCCGCTGAGTTTTACTCCAGCATTTTGTGTCTGTCTTTGATTTTGTTTTTGGGTTGGTTAAATAAATAAACCTGCCTGTCGTGTTGGGACATCACTGGTCACGTCACGCTAAGTACACTGCTTTGTGTCGCTCTGATAACCACCCCCAGTGTAAGTCATTGTAGCGTGTCCAGAATTGGTTTTTTTCGTTCAAGTGTTGCTTATATGCAACATAGTGGCTGTCATTTCAATCCGTGTAAACACACAGCACCGGAGATCCTCACCGGTTGCGTTTCATTTAGATTTCCCACTGTTCTCGACTGGAGGGGAAATCAAAGTGGGGTCACTGCTTAACCGTGCACGGCGATAGCTGCTGAGAGTAAAGTCTTTGATTGTCGCCTCCCTGCTTGGCCACAGTTAAACCCCATGCCCCGGCCCCTCACGTCCAACGCAAGGTGAATTCTTAATGGCTCAAATAATTTTCCTGCCAAAGTCAACGCTGGAATCAGTGACTGGAATCACTTTTGTAATGTAAATACGGTCTTGCTATCCCTTCACATTTATATATATATATATATATATATATATACATCTAATAACCAAGCATAGTTATTGTCCAGTGGAAGCGTGACAAATTAGTTTGATTCCAATGCAGCCTGGTGGTAATCGTATCGACATTTTTATTATCCTCCAACTCTCTCAGTAAAAGCATTAGGGCAACATAATGGCAATTATCACAAATTAGAATGAATTTATTCTTATTTCGGCGTTTTTGAAGCCTTTGGCGGAAGATATTAAAATAACAGGCAGGCTGGGTGAATATGGCCGTTT
>NC_045986.1:9082922-9090422 GCF_010909765.2 Amblyraja radiata | reverse complement strand
GTGGCGCAGTGGTAGAGTTGTTGCCTAACAGCGCTTGCAGTGCCGGAGACCCAGGTTCGATCCCGACTACGGGTGCTGTCTGTACGGAGTTTGTACGTTCTCCCATTGACCCTGTGGATTTTCTCCAAAATCTTCGGTTTCCTCCCATACTCCAAAGACGCACAGGTAAGCAGGTAAATTGGCTTGATAAATGTAAAAATTGTCCCTAGTGTGTGTAGGATAGTGTTAATGTGCGGGGAGCGCTGGTCAGTATGAACTCAGTGGGCCGAAGGGCCTGTTTCCGCGCTGCTGTATATATCTCTAAACTAAACCAAACTAAACCAAACTATACTAAGCTAAACCAAACTAAACTAGGTATAAGAGCCTTCAAAAATAATAACATTGCTTCAAATTTAGTTTTCTCCTCCAAATAAAGTAACTTTGCAGTTGGGCTTTCAGTGTGTAGAGATAATTCACCCTCATTGTTCCTTCCCTGGGGCCATGTAAAGACAGAGCAGCAATATGTAGTTCATCACACATCCTTCCACACTGCCATGATCGCTGAGGATTGGCAGCCCACCACTCTGTGGGATTTTCTTAAGTGGATTTTTTTTGTTGCTTTATAATTTTTAATGGAATTTTTGTTCCAACGATGTGATTGAAAGTTAAAAGGATGTATAAATATGGATGGTCAAACACTTGGAACATTATGACTCCTGTTCTACTGGGACCACAAACTATTTGGCTTTGGAATAAAACAGGCTGAGGTTGCACTCTCAATATAAGAATTATATCACCGGATTTGCTTGATAGTTGTCAGGGATCAGGTGGAATGTCACAGGGCTCTCTTAGAACCTTTACCTGTCGCTGTTGTTATAGACGAAGATTAGATACCTCAGAGCGGCAGAGTGGCGCAGCGCCAGAGACCAATATTCGATCTTGACCTCAAGTACATTGTGTATGTGTGCGGAGTTTGTGCATTCTCCCTGTGAAAGCGTGGGTTTCCTCCAGGTGCTCCCCTTTCCTCCCACATCCCAAAGATGTGCGTGTTTGCAGGGTAATAGGTCTCTGTAAAATACTCCTATTGTTTGGGGGGCGGATGGGAAAGTGGAATAACATAGAACAAGTGTGTACGGGTGATCGATGGTCGGCGTGGACTCAGTGGGCCGTGGGTCCTGTTCCATGCTGTATCTCTAAACTAAACCAAACTAAGCTAAACTAAATTAAACTAATCAAAACATATAGTGCAAAGCTTTCAATAGTTCACGGGCAATTATTGATAATATCATGGCCATTCTTTGTTCAGTATTTTTTAATTTTTATTGGTTTATTGGGTCCACTGTTGTTTGTCATTGGGTCCACTGTTGTTTGTCATTGGGTCCACTGTTGTTTGTCATTGGGTCCACTGTTGTTTGTCATGTACATCAATGATCTGGACGATGGTGTGGTAAATTGGATTAGTAAGTATGCAGATGATACTAAGATAGGTGGGGTTGCGGGTAATGAAGAAGAGTTTCAAAGTCTACAGAGAGATTTATGCCAGTTGGAAGAGTGGGCTGAAAGATGGCAGATGGAGTTTAATGCTGATAAGTGTGAGGTGCTACATCTTGGCAGGACAAATCAAAATAGGACGTACATGGTAAATGGTAGGGAATTGAAGAATGTAGGTGAACAGAGGGATCTGGGAATAACTGTGCACAGTTCCATGAAAGTGGAATCTCATGTAGATAGGGTGGTAAAGAAAGCTTTTGGTGTGCTGGCCTTTATAAATCAGAGCATTGAGTATAGAAGTTGGGATGTAATGTTAAAATTGTACAAGGCATTGGTGAGGCCAATTCTGGAGTATGGTGTACAATTTTGGTCGCCTTATTATAGGAAGGATGTCAACAAAATAGAGAGAGTACAGAGGAGATTTACTAGAATGTTGCCTGGGTTTCAGCAACTAAGTTACAGAGAAAGGTTGAACAAGTTAGGGCTTTATTCTTTGGAGCGCAGAAGGTTTAGGGGGGACTTGATAGAGGTTTTTAAAATGATGAGAGGGATAGACAGAGTTGACGTGGAAAAGCTTTTCCCACTGAGAGTAGGGAAGATTCAAACAAGGGGACATGACTTGAGAATTAAGGGACTGAAGTTTAGGGGTAACATGAGGGGGAACTTCTTTACTCAGAGAGTGGTAGCTGTGTGGAATGAGCTTCCAGTGAAGGTGGTGGAGGCAGGTTCGTTTTTATCATTTAAAAATAAATTGGATAGTTATATGGATGGGAAAGGAATGGAGGGTTATGGTCTGAGCGCAGGTATATGGGACTAGGGGAGATTATGTGTTCGGCACGGACTAGAGGGGTCGAGATGGCCTGTTTCCGTGCTGTAATTGTTATATGGTTATATGGTTATATGGTTTTAAGCTATAAAGGCTGTGAAGGGGTGAGATTTGTGAAGCATCCTCTGCTTGGGGGCATAAGAAACTGGGAGCAAGAGTAGGCCACTCGGCCCGTCGAGCCTGTCCTAACATTCAATACGATCATGGCAGCTCAACCCAGGTCTCACCTTCCCTTCAGTGTCTGAAATTTCCTGACAGTCTCTGAAATTTAAAACAATATCTTCTCCCTCTTTAAATATTTGCAATGATCCAGCCTCCCCAATATTCTGGGGTAGTGAGTCCAGAGATTCCCCATGTCATGAGAAGTATATGAACATCGGAGGCGGACAGAGCAGTTTGGTGGGACGACGAACAAAAATCATAAAAACCCGCAGATGCCGACAATCTGAAATAAAATCAGTCATGGAAACAAAGGCAATGAAAAAGACTTAAGCCAATTGACCAGATGACTTCTCCAACTTATCCACATGGCACAGTGGTGCAGCGGCACAGTTGCTGCCTTACAGCACCAGAGACCCACGTTCGATCCTGACTACAGGTGCTTTCCGTACAGATATTGTACGCTCTCCCTATGACCGCGTAGGTTTTCTCCGGGGGCTCCGGTTTCCCCCGACACTCTAAAGGCGTGCGGGTTTATAGGTTAATTGGCTTCGGTAACATTGTAAATTGTCCCTAGTGTGTAGGATGGTGTTAGTGTAAAGGGTGATCGCTAAGGCGCGGACTCGATGGGCCGAAGGGCCTGTTTCCACGCTGTATCTCCAATGTCTATAGTCAATCCTGGTCATACCCTATCAAAGGTATTTCCCCTGTCCTACCCTTCTCTGCTGCCACGTACTTTGCTACTTAAAACTTCAGTTTTTAATTTGAAAAAGACACAAGGTGCTGGAGTAACTCAGCGAATCAGGTAGCATCTCTGGAGAACATGAATAGGTGATGTTTCATGTCGGGACCCGTCTTCTAACCGAGACTCCCCTTCTCTACTGTCTTCAGACCTCCTTCTCAACTCTGATGAAAGACCTTTGATCTGAAACTACTTGAGTTTGTCGTGATTGTATTTGTGTCTAGTATTTAGAAGATTGAGGGGGGATCTTATAGAAACCTACACAATTCTTAAGGGGTTGTACAGACTAGATGCAGGAAGATTGTTCCCGATGTTGGGGAAGTCCAGAACAAGGAGTCACAGTTTAAGGAAAAGGGGGAAGTCATTTAGGACCGAGATGAGAAAAACATTTTTCATACAGAGAGCGGTGAATCTGTGGAATTCTCTGCCACAGAAGGTAGTTGAGGCCAGTTCATTGGCTATATTTAAGAGGGAGTTAGATGTGGCCCTTGTGGCTAAAGTGATCAGGGGGTATGGAGAGAAGGCAGGTACAGGATACTGAGTTGGATGATCAGCCATGATCATATTGAATGGCGGTGCAGGCTCGAAGGACCGAATGGCCTACTCCTGCACTTATTTTCTATGTTTCTATGTTTCTATTGTTTGATCTGATGGGCACAGCATGCACAACAAGGCTTTTCACTGTACCTCGGTACAGGAAACTATAATAACCCTAAACCTCTTTCCACCCACAGATGCTACTGAGTGTTTCTAGCAATTTAAAAAAAATGATACCGTTGGGTGAATCTTTACTTTCTATCCATAGGTATACAACTACCACTTAGGTTTACAAGACACCTTCACACAGCCTGTCATTACAAGATGCTGCACAGGCATGTTTTCGGAGAAATTTTGCCAAAAAAAGGCAAATGATCCTGAGCCTGAAAGGCCCCATAATCCAGTTAATCTCGGCTTCATCAATTGACTGGCTTTCTGTTGGCTTCTGTCTGTGCTGTAGGATTCCAATGTGACTGGGAACCGTGCCAGAGTCAACACTGCCTGCCTTGTACAATAGGCAGGGTTGCTTTGAATGCTGTGCATTCCCCATTCTGAAGGGTGCAGGGACAAAGCACATGCACGATATTGTCCCCATACTTCTGGAAAATAAAACATCAGGTGGAAGTTTTAATTGGATAAGAAAGGAAGCAGTCAGGTTAGTTTAGTTTAATGTAGAGATACAGCATGGAAACAGGCCCTTTGGCCCACCGAGTCTACGCCAGCCAGCAATCTCCCATTCACATTCATTCTATCCCAGACGTTAGGGATAAGTGTGTAGGAAGGAACTACAGATGCTGGTTTAGGATGCAGATGCCGCCAGTCTGAAGAAGGGCCCCGACCCAAAACGTCACCCATCTTTATTCTCCAGTGATGCTGCCTGACCCGCTGAGTTACTCCAGCTCTTTGTGTCTATCTTCCATACTAGGGATAAGTTGAAGAAGCCAATTAACATACAAACCTGCACGTCTTTGGAAACTGGAGTACCCACGTGGTCACAGGGAGAACATGCCAACTCCACACAGACAGCGCCCATAGTCAGGATCGAATCCGGATCTCTGGTGCCGTAAGGCCGCAACTCCACGCCCTGTAGATTGGAAGCATAAATTGACTGGAAAAACTAAGTCTGGAGAAGGGTTTTGTCCCGAAACGTTGCCTATTTCCTTCCCTCCATAGATGCTGCCTCACCCGCTGAGTTTCTCCAGCATTTTTGTCGACCCTGGATAAACATTGTTGTACGACAATTGGAGATCGCTGAGGAGATGTTACAGGTGCAGATTGCTGACATGTCCATACAGGACAAGATTGGGAATCGCGGCCAAGCCTTCTGGGATGTCGAGAGAATTAGGCAAGACCAAGATATTTAAAAAATGGATATTAGATATTTGGTACAAGGGGTATGGTAGCGAATTAAGATTTCGATCAAGAACTATAGAGGAATGAGAGGAAGAGCCTTTGAACAAGGGGAGTGATATTGCCTTGGAATCAGGTATTCAAGAGAAGTAACCTGCAGGGACTTGAAGGGCAATGGTGGGGAATGCAATAGACTGGCTTGTTCCACAAGGGGCCAACATGGAAGCAATGGAATGAATGGCCTCTTTCACCACTGTAATGCCTCCAGGACTGCAAAATATATAGAATACTTCCTTAAACAGAACCCAGCGGTATGAATATTGATTTCTCTAACATCAAGTAACCCTTGCATCCTCTCTCTCTCCCTTCCTCCCCGACCCAAGTTGTTGTACTAGTTTCACTGTTGTCCTGCTGAGTTTCACTGTTTGTATCTCCTCCTTATCACCTTCCCCACAGCCAACAATGGACCATTGTGAGCTCCACCTTCCTTTGATCATCGTTGCTGGCTTCATTTGTTCTATGTACCTTTTCATATCTCTCGTTTCGCTCTCCCCTGACTCTCAGTCTGAAGAAGGGTCTTGCCCCGAAACATCACCTATTCCTTTTCTCCAGAAATGCTGCCTGACCCGCTGAGTAACTCCAGCATTTTATGCCTATCTTTCTTAAACAGAACTTGTTTTAGGGATTCATTCCAGAATCAATTATTCTTTGATTTTCTGCTCATAGAATCAATGAATGATAATGCGTAAGAGGCCATTAGGGCCATTTAGAAGATGCTGGTACATTGAAAGAGTTCTTCGGTTTGACTCATACCCAAATCTTTTCCCTTGTAAACTCTCTCCCACTCGAGTCCAATACAGTTTCTTTAGACTCTCACAAAGAGCTAGCAATCAAATATATACTCTATCATGAACAATTTTATACATTTCTCCAACAACACTAAAATCTACTATAACAACATTTAGAAGTCATTTTGATTTTGACAGCGCGCAACGGTAGTTGCTACCTAACAGCGCCGGAGACCTGGGTTCGATCCCGACTACGGGTGCTGTCTGTACGGAGCTTGTACGTTCTCCCTGTGACCACATGGGTTTCCCCCGAGATCTTCAGTTTCTTCCCACAGTCCAAAGATGTACAGGTTTGGTGGTTAATTGGCTTGATGTAATTGAAATTTCTCCTTAGTGTGTGTAGGATAGTGTTGGTGTGCGGGGATCGTTGGTCGGTGTGGACTCAGTGGGCCGAAGAGCCTCTCTAAAACTAAAATAAAAACGAAAATGTACATGGATAGAAATGGTTTAGAGGGATATGGGCCAAACGCGAGTTGGTAATGTAATGGGGCATCTTGGTTGGCACGGGCAAGTTGGGCCGAAGGGCCCGTTTCCGTGGTGTACGACTCTAAATGAAAACAAACAATCCTGTAACCTTTAACAATGTCATTCAGAAATGAATTGTTTTCAAATCATTTTGAAATATTCCAAGTTCAAGAAAAAGCACTAGAGAGATTTGTTGTCAATATTTTACATTTATGATACTGGCGCCACATTCTTGGAGGAATTTGTTTTTGTATTTCTAGAAAACAAAAAAAAAGAATGCAAAGTGTGGCGTTTGATGGAAAGAACTAATGAGGAGATCTAATCGCTGACTATTGACATGAACTTTCTATTTCCTATTGCTCCACTCATCAAATATGGTGGCATAGACAATGAACAAGTCACCAAAGGAACATCAAGCCCAGGAAGCAGCACTGACCTCAATTGCAATGAATATTTAGAATATTATTCATTCTTTCCAAAGGAGGGCGGCACAATGGCGCAGCGGTAGAGTTGCTGCCTCGCAGCGCCTGAGACCCAGGTTCGACCCTGACAATGCCTGCAGTCTGTACGGAGTTTGTACCTTCTCTCCGTGACCACGTGGGTTTTCTGCAGGTGCTCTGGTTTCCTCCCACATTCCAAAGACGTGCAGGTTTGTTGGGTTAATTGGCTTCGGCAAAAATTGCAAATTGCAAGTTGTGCAGGATAGTGCTAGTGTAGCTGGTCGGCGCGGACTCGGTGGGCCGAAGGGCCTGTTTCCCCGCTGTATCTCTAAACTAAACTAAACTAAATAAAGTCAGACTGAGAGGGAGAGAGGGATCTCCAAAATGCGAGTAGTTGAAACTAGAAGACATAATCTCTAATTAGGGGTTATGAAATCAGCAAGCAAATACCATATTTGGAATGTCATATGACTATTGCCTAATCGCTTGGCTCAGAAGGTTCATGGGCATTTGTTATTATTTTATATAAGTTTTGCTTTTGTGAAGTAATGGAAAAAAATATCGGTCTCCATGGTGATGATAATGATAATGATCAGGGTGTGTTCAGTTTGTTTATTTAGATTCACCGTGATGAAGGCAGCAGGATCATGAATAGTATTTTCA